>NC_064615.1:1174172062-1174475998 GCF_023898315.1 Schistocerca nitens | reverse complement strand
CGTTTCACGATCGTTTACACTGGCACTCTGAGTATCGCCTATGTTCGACACCAGCGTGGAATAGCCTTCACAGACCGCAGGTCACAGCACTAGCAGTGGAGGGTATTTGAAGCGTGTTGGGCAGAGATAGTAAACTCTGCACCGAGCGGGATTAGCCGAGCGGTCTCGGGCGCTGAAGTCATGGACTGTGCGGCTGGTCCCGGAGGAGATTCGAGTCCTCCCTCGTGCATGGGTGTGTGTGTTTGTCCTTAGGATAAATTAGGTTGAGTAGTGTGTAAGCTTAGGGACTGATGACCTTAGCAGTTAAGTTGTATAAGATTTCACACATATTTGAACATTTTTTTGGTAAACTCTGCAGTCATCGACCTAATGCGGCAACAGAACGATTTATCTGATTCTGAAAGGGTACGATCATTAGGTTTCGGGCCAAGGATGCAAGCTTTTGCGTATGGCTAAGTTTCTTAAGAGTGATTAAAATGTACAGTGCTTGGCAAAACGGCACTATCCAAAACCGTCGACGAGGCAACTGAGGTGCACCATGGGACATATGAAGGGCTTATTTCAATAGTGGTACAAGTCCATTTTTGTTCATTCTGAGATAGAAAGTCCTAAAGTTAAATGAGCGCTGAAAGATCTGCTGTTGAGATACCTGAAATATTCCAGTATATATACTTAAATACTTCTGGTATCACAACTGCAGATTTTTCAGCGCTCATTTAACTTTAGGACTCAGAATGAAATAAGCCCTTCATATATGACAAGGGTGGACGACGGCTGGGAAGATGTGTACTGGTGAACAGAGGTTCACCACTTGAGCAACTGACCGCCCATGTGAAACGAGGGCTTTCCAACAGTATCTCCTCAATGATCGTCGCTGAGGGGTGAAAGGGAGCATTTTCAGACGAATTAAGTTTGATGCCCCATCGGACGGCGTGAAACGTCTGAAAACAAACACCTGCCACAGTTGTCGGAACTGGAACTTTTTCGTGTCATTCCCTGGGAGATTTTGTCATTCTAGAAGGCACGGTGGATCAACACAAGTAAGCGTCTATTGTTAGTGACCACGTCCTCACCTGAACGCAATTCCTTTTCACTCGCCACGATGGTATCTACCTACAGGAAAACGTAATGTTTCACAAAGCTTGCAGTGTGCATGCGTCCTTCGAAGAGCATTAGGATGAGTTTACTGCACTACTCTGGCCACCTAGCCCCCATATTCAAACACAATCGATCATCTCTGGGACTACCTCGATCGAAGTTTTCACGCCGTGGAACCCAGAAACCCAGAAACCTGGCGCAGCTGGCCACGCCATTGCGGTCGGCGTGTCTCCGCATCCCTGTCGGCAGCTTCCAGAGCCCCACCCACTTTCTTCCCGCACGTGTCGCAGCGGTCCGCCCCTCAAAATGTGGCTGTCCAGGCCTGTCACAAGCGGTCGCGTTAACGTGGCTGGACAGTCAACATTTCTGAAGATACCTAAAACTGCCAGGAAGTGCCGCAGACATTTCATCTCCAGCAAACGTTCTTCCACATGATGTAATTTATCACCCCTAGACGTTGTCACAAACATTTTGAAACACCCTGCCTGATGGTCATAATAATAAGTTAGTTTGGTCACTTTTTTGATTCTTTTGGATGTTGTATCTCTTCCTGTTTTCAGTACTTGCACTGTTTTTAGTTTTGTTATTACCAGAAGAGGTTTCACCACTTCATGTGCTATTTTCATTGGAATTTTTTGTTAATTTTCTTTCTGAATTTTCTGTTTCTTTTTTTTACGGCTTTCCAGCGTGATTTGAGAATATTACTGCACATGGCAGAAATATCATGACAACCTTTATCCAAATGAGTACGATGCAAGTTATCATTAAACCAGATACATTCTGTATGTATGCGGTTTCATGATCAATTGTAATGTATTCCTTTGGATGATGATTGATGTGATTTTTTGTATGAAGTAATATTTATTCTGATTAGATGGATGATCTGCGACTGGGTTATGAAGAAAAAACCCAGGCCTAGTCATCGTCAAGTAATAAAAAGTGATATTGTGCTACTTCGGCTGTTTGCCATACTGAAATTCTTTCTTCAATGTTGTGGTTTTCCTTCCCTTGACTAAAACGTATTAAAGTTAATTTTCTTTTGTTCTTGTCACAAAAAATTGTAAGCAAACGTGATAAACAACGCTATATGTAGACATTCTCAGTCTGAAAAAGACAAAAAAAACAGAAAAATAGAAAAATTTCATAGTGTATGCCTGGCTCTTTGTACAATGTGTAGTAGATATAAAGCGGCCAGCGTTCACAACTAATAACGTCGTGTGAGTTATGTGACGTAACAGTGTTACTTCCAAATTTTGTATCCTAGACTTGAGTCCTTCAGCACAGCGTAAGTGAACATCATACAGCACAATGTCTCAACTTCGTAACATATGTCTTCAAGAGTGTACTGTATGAAAAGTAATATAAAATATTCCACATTAAATTACAGCATATTTTTACGTGTGGAAGCGTTGTAGCCGGAAATTTATATAATCCACAAGGGAAATTAACATGTAATAATCTTTTTTCAGAAAGAAAATGACCAAGCACAAAATGCGCTGTAGCCGAAAATGTATGTAGCCCACACAAGACATGGACATGTAATAAGATTTTTTCAGGAAGAAAATAACCAAAAAGTCCTACTGAAGATCTAGATCTACATCTAGATCTATACCCTCCAAACCACCGTGAGGTGTGTGGCAGAGGGTACGTCCCATTCTACATGTTATTCGTTCCTTCCAATTCCATTCACATGTGGAGCTCGATAGGAAAAATTGTTTGAATGTCTCTGTGCTTGGCGTAATTATTCTAATCTTATTCTCACGATCCCTATGTGAGCGATACCTAGGGGGTTGTAGTATTTGCGTAATCATTTAAAGGCGGTTCTTGAAACTTTGTTCAAAAAATGTACAAATGTGTGTGAATTCCTAGGGGACTAAACTGCTCATGTCATCGGTCCCTAGACTTACACACTATTTAATCTAATTTAAACTAACTTATGCTAAGAACAACACACACACCCATGCCATAGAGAGAACTCGAACCTCCGGCGGGAGGGGCCGCGGAATCCGTGACATGCTGCCCTAAACCGCGCAGCCAAACCGCGCGGCTGAAACTTTGTTAATAAACTGTCTCGGGTTAGTTTACGTCTATCTTCAGGAGTCTTCCAGTTCAGTTCCTTCAGTATCTCTGCGACACTCTCCCACAGCTTAAACAAACGTCTGACTATTCGTACAGCCTTTCTCTGTATACGTTCAGTACCCCCCGTTATCCTACCTGGTTCCAGTCCCGCACACTGGAGCAATATTTAAGAACCGATAGCACGAGTGACTTGTAAGTAATCTCTTTTGTAGACTGACTGCCCTTACCCAGTACTCTACCAATAAACCGAAATCTGCCACCTGCTTTAGCCACGACCGAACCTATGTGATCATTCCATTTCATATCGCTACGAAGTGTTACATCCAGTTATTTGTACGAGTTTGCCGATATTATAGACACCGGATAATACGTTTTTTTGTTTTATGAAGTGCAAAATTTTACATTTCTGAACATTTAGGTCAAGTTGCCAATCTCTGCACCACGTTGAAATCTTATCAAGATCTGACTGAATATTTATGCAGCTTCTTTCAGATAGTACTTCATTATAGATAGCTGCATCATCTGCAACAAGCCGGATTTCACTATTAATGTTGTCTGCAAGGTCATCAGTATGCCGGGTGATCAAAAAGTCAGTATAAATTTGAAAACTCAATAAACCACGGAATAATGTAGATAGAGAGGTAAAAAATGACACACATGATTGGAATGACATGGGGTTTTATTCGAACCAAAGGAAAAACAAATTTCACAAAATTTCCGACAGATGGCACTAGACAACAAAACGTTAGTGACTACGCATGACTATCGTGTATAAAAGGAGTTGTAATGAGAGAGAGAATCGGATTGGCCAGCAGTCGCAGTATGTTGACGTTACGTGAAAAGGAGCTTTTAGTGAAGCTGTATTATCAAAATGGGGAATGTGCTAGTTCAGCGTTACAATACTATCGCCATAGGAAGGGGATTCGAACGGGTAAAGGTCCGTTGACAAATGCAGCTGTGGCGAGAATGATTTCGAAGTTCCAAGCCACGGGTTGTTTAGACGATAGACCCCGTAGTGGCCGACCGAGGACAAGGCGTAATGCTGCTGAGACAGCTCAGGAAGAAATGGAGACTGTAGCGTGTTCATCTATGCACGGGGAAGTCAGCGCTCGTGCAGTCGCACGTCGCACCGGCATTCCATACACTACTGTTTGTTTGGCACTTAGGCGTACACTCCAACGCTATGCGTACAAAATCCATCGCCATTATGAACTGTTATCTGGCGATTTAGTGAAGCGGAGGGCATTTGCGATGTGGGCGTTTCAAAATATGGCGGAAGATGACGATTGGTTGAGTAACGTGTTGTGGCCCGTCGAAGCTCATTTCACGCTCCGAGGGTCTGTCAACGCGCACAACTGCAGAATTTGGGCTACCGAAAATCCTAGAACTGTCGTGGAAACTCCATTGCACGACGAGAAAGTCACGGTATATGTTGGATTTACCACATCTACCGTTATCGGGCCTTTTTTCTTCGAGGAAATGCGCGATTCTTGTTTTGTAGCTGCTACCGTGACGGGTGAGAAGTACGCCGATATGTTACAGAATCGCATCATCCCCAGCCAGGCTGATAAACACCTGCTGGAACGTACGATGTTTATGCAGGATGGTGCTCCACCCCATATTGCTAGACGCGTGAAAGATCTCTTGCGCGCGTCGTTTGTTGATGATCGTGTGCTCAGCCGCCACTTTCGTCATGCTTGGCCTCCCACGTCCCCAGACCTCAGTCCGTGCGATTATTGGATTTGGGGTTACCTGAAGTCGCAAGTGTATCGTGATCCACCGACATCTCTAGGGATGCTGAAAGACAACATGCGACGCCAATGCCTCACCATAACTCCGGACATGCTTTACAGTGCTCTTCACAACATTATTCCTCGACTCCAGCTATTGTTGAGGAATGATGGTGGACATATTGAGCATTTCCTATAAAGAACATCATCTTTGCTTTGTCTTACTTTGTTATCACAATTATTGCTATTCTGTCAGACGAAGCGCCATCTGTCGGACATTTTGTGAACTTTTGTATTTTTTTGGTTCTAATAAAACCCCATGTCATTCCAAGCATGTGTGGCAATTTGTACCTCTATATCTACATTATTCCGTGATTTATTCAGTTTTCAAATTTATACTGACTTTTTGATCACCCGGTACAACATGAACAAAAAAAAAATCGCTCTAAGCACTATGGGACTTAACAACTGAGGTCATCAGTCCCCAAGACCTTAAAACTACTTAAACCTAACTAAGGACATCAGACACATCCATGCCCGAGGCAGGATTCGAACCTGCGACCGTAGCAGCCGCGTGGTTCCGGACTGAAGCGCCTAGATCCGCTCGGCCACCGCGACCGGCACAACATGAACAGCAAAGGTTCCAACACACTTACCTGTGCCCCCCCCCCCCTCCCGCCCCCGAAGTTACATTTACATCTGACTCTCTATCCGAGATTTCATGCTGTGTCCTCCTTTCCAAGAAGTCATCAGTTCACTCACGAATTTTACTTCATACTACGTATGATCGTACTTTTGACATTAAGCGTAGGTGCGGTGCTGAATAAGCATAGGACATAATGCGCTGTGGGTGGATATGAATGTAACCTGCATAGGAGATTAACATTAATAGCCCCTTTTAGAAAGAAAATCCCACAGAAGATAGCACATAATGTGCTGAACGATGTTTGAGTAACCACGATACTATAAAGCTGTGTCTAGCACAAGGCAGAATTTCTCTGCAGTTTTTTTGATTTGGTGTAATTAGTTTCACGTTGCGTGGATCATTTGTGCGATTAATCGCAATGACTTGGAATAAGCTATTTTATATTTATATTACATATATAATTATCGCTTTACGCTGACCGTTTAACAAATTTTTTTTTCAGATATAATTAGTAATTTATAATGACAATCTTTCACGCAAAATGAACAGAAATATTTTACAGAATAAAAAGAATGTAAAGCAGCGAATTTTTCAGTTTGTTTTCAAATGTAACATTGCTCTTTTTCAGGGGTTTTACATTATTCAGTTTCCTAGTGTTTAGTGTCCAACACTGAGGTCGGTTTGTAGCAATAGGCCATTCCATCATTCTTTCTGCCTTCCTCTTAATTTCCATGATAATAGCACACTTTACATCACTCACAATACACTACACGCATGTATGCCAGTTGTTCCCTCCCTCATGGGATGCTTCTGCTATTGTTCCAATAATATTATTGTTTTTTTAAAACGTGTGCAGTTGCAGGCAGCGACGATAGCTGAGGTGTCAACATGCCAGCACCAGCAGCGGGGCAGGTTCCGCATCACACGGCGAATTAGGCCAAGCACCGCATTATCGCAAACCATCGCTAAGGAGCTCTTGCAGGACGAACCAAACCGTTTCCACTCCGTTAGGCCGCGGATTTGTTATCCGGAAATAGACTGGAACCAGTGCTTCGGCACAAGTGGGCCGCGATCCACTGTCAATAAAAATTAACTTCAGCTGAGTCCGCCTACTGCGACGAGAGTTACGCCAGGTGATCGAGCAATACGGGATACGAGGGGCGTTCAGTTAGTAATGTAACATACTTTTTCCCGAAAGCAGGTTGGCTTTATTCAGGATTGCAACACGTTCTGCTCGCTTTTGGATACCAAATCCTCCTATTTTTCAAACAGGACGTAATCCCCATTCTACGCGACCGCCTTACGCCACCTCGCCGGCCGGGGTGGCCGAGCTAATGTCAGGTGTGGCTCGTAAAAAAATTCATTAGAAATACTGCTGTGACGTAACTAGAATGCATCAATTAATAAACGTGAAGCTGGCCGGTGTGGACGAGCCGTTCTAGGCGCTTCAGTCTGGAACCACGCGACCGCTACGGTCGCAGCTTCGAATCCTGCCTCGGGCATGGGTGTGTGTGATGTCCTTAGGTTAGTTAGGTTTAAGTAGTTCTAAGGTCTAGGGGACTGATGACCTAATATGTTAAGTCCCATAGTGCTCAGAGCCATTTGAACCATTTGAACCTTTCGCCACCTCAGTGAGTAGACCTGTGTGCCCTCGTGGTAGCTCTCTACTGGTCGACGCCAGAGACAACGTCTTGCTTTATCAATAGCTTCTCCTCATCAGTGTACTGCTTTTTAGGGAGTGCATCCTTCGTAGGGCCAAACGGATGGAAGTAGTCGGAAGGTACGGGCTCCGGGCTGTAGGTTGGATGAGGAAGAGCGATCTAATGACGTTTTGTGAGCACCTCTCGAGTGAACAGACACGTGTGGGACCTTGTGTTGTCATGGAGAAGGAGAAGTTCGTTTGCATTTTGTCTGTGACGAACACACTGAAGCCGTTTCTTCAGTTTCCTGGGGGTAGCACGATATACTTCCGAGTTGATCCTTGCATCGTGAGGGAGGACATCGAACAGAACAGCTCTTTCAGAGTCCCAGAAGACCGTCGCCACGACTTTACCGACCGACAGTTCGGCTTTGGACGCTTTTTTCGGAAGGTAGTGGCGCCACTCCATGGACTGCCGTTACTTTCCGGTTGGAAGTGACAAGCCCATGAGTCATCGCCTGAAAACTGTTACGATCAGTGTCGTAACGCGCAAGCATTTCTGCACAGATGGTACCTCGTTGCTCTTCATCGTCTTCTATTACGCGGTGATGGCTTCAGTGGGCACATATTTTTGAGTGGCCCAAATGGTGGACGAGTGTGTCAGCACTACCAAGAGAGACTTCCAGTTGTGAAGCGAGATGTTTGATTGTGAATCGTCAGTCACCTCGAATGAGAGTTTCTGCACATTCCAAAATTGCAAAAGACACAGGTGTGTGCGGCCGAGAGGTGAGAGGTCAGACTGGTTTCCACGAGCTTGTTTCGATGAGATATAAGCGTTGTCCAACGACTCGTCATGCTTTTGTTTACTACCAGGTCTCCGTTGCCATTCTGCAAGCACCTATGAAAATCTGTGATGCACTGGTTTTCCACGAAACCAAATTAATGACAGCTCGCTGCTTGGAAAACATATCCATTTCAAACACCATTTTGAAAGCTACAAATAGCGCCGCCACATATCGGAACTTCATGAGTCAATGGGATCTGAAGCGGGCATAACACACGATGTTCTACAACAAATTCCGCATTTTTAACCGAAAATGATCAAGAAAAAAAATGATGCATTACTTTTTAAACGCCCCTCTTTGACTGCAGCGGCCATGGGGGCAAGTCGGGCCTCTAAGCCTGCACAGAAGTGGACCTATAACCCAGATCCGCTTCAGTTGATGTCAGAAGTAGGAGAGTTCTTTTCAGCCTCATTCAGTGGCCACGAAGTGTAAAGCACAGGATGTTCTTCACTATTCACCAGCTGACTCAAAACACATCTCAGTGTCCGATTCTAAGTATCACATGACAGCAAAAGGTGCTTCTGATTGCGTGTCAAAATCATCACTGGACCAAAACATTTTTCAACCCTTGTAAGGAGGCTTGGCACTTCTTTGTCCACTCTAATCTTAAGTCTTTCTTTAATGGTTACTAGAGTGCCCGTGCGATATGTGCAACCCCCTCACAAATTTTCTGTAATAATTGGAGACCACTACAAACTATTGTAGCACCTTACTCATCATGTAGACTAGGAAACCCTTGACTGCCTGTACCAACCTTTGGTCCGTCCTTACTCTTTCTACATTAATTATATGCCCTAAGTACCCTACAATCTCCACGGACAAAGAACACTTTTCTTCCCTTAATGTAAGATGCATGACAGACGTGTAAACATTTAACGTACCTCCCTCTACCATTACGTATTCTCGCTCATGTCCCTCGAGAACACAGTTATGTCATCGACGTATACTAAGCAGTGCTAAGGTTCCAGACCATTCAGTACACCGTCCAGCAATCGCTGAAATGTTGCTGGCACATTCTTCAGTCCGAATGACATGGTCCAGTACTGACAACAATCGCACGGAACCAAAGAGCCGGTCGCCTGGAACCATCTCTAAAAGATGCTACCCACTCCTTAAATCATGGTAATGATGATGCTGTTTGGTTTGTGGGGCGCTGAACTGCACGGTCATCAGCGCCAGTACAGAGCCCCGGTTTTTACACCAGTTTTTTGACACAGTCCAGTCTAGCCACTGTGACGAATGATGATGATGATGATGATGATGATGATGATGATGATGATGATGAAAGGTTGAGGACAACACAAATACCCAGTCCCCAGGCAGAGGAAATCCCCAGCCCGGCCGCGAATCGATCCCAGGACGCCGTGATCCAGAGGCAGCAACGCTAGCCAGTAGCCTACGAGCTGCGGACTAGATCCGTGGTGAACGAGTTCTGGCATTATTCCAGATTGTCGTTGGTCTCCATGATGCAGGTTACAACGTACGCGTCGGTCATTGTGTTACTGTTAAAATATCGAAAGTCACAGCAGCATCTGTGTTTATGAGAACCATCTGAAGATTTTTTGGGCACGACTACAATAACTCTATTAATAACTGTTGGTTAATGAAATCTTCCATAAATGGCTGTATAAGTCGAGGAGTGCCATTCGGTTTTTGATGTACCAGTGCTTAATTTCCTGTTGTTCCCGTTGTGCTACGTTCATTGAAAATAACAGGTCACGAGAACAAAATACACTCCTGGAAATGGAAAAAAGAACACATTGACACCGCTCCGGACACTGCGAGAGGGCTGTACAAGCAATGATCACACGCACGGCACAGCGGACACACCAGGAACCGCGGTGTTGGCCGTCGAATGGCGCTAGCTGCGCAGCATTTGTGCACCGCCGCCGTCAGTGTCAGCCAGTTTGCCGTGGCATACGGAGCTCCATCGCAGTCTTTAACACTGGAAGCATGCCGTGACAGCGTGGACGTGAACCGTATGTGCAGTTGACGGACTTTGAGCGAGGGCGTATAGTGGGCATGCGGGAGGCCGGGTGGACGTGGGGCGTGAGATCTCCACAGTACATCGATGTTGTCGCCAGTGGTCGGCGGAAGGTGCACGTGCCCGTCGACCTGGGACCGGACCGCAGCGACGCACGGATGCACGCCAAGACCGTAGGATCCTACGCAGTGCCGTAGGGGACCGCACCGCCACTTCCCAGCAAATTAGGGACACTGTTGCTCCTGGGGTATCGGCGAGGACCATTCGCAACCGTCTCCATGAAGCTGGGCTACGGTCCCGTACACCGTTAGGCCGTCTTCCGCTCACGCCCCAACATCGTGCAGCCCGCCTCCAGTGGTGTCGCGACAGGCGTGAATGGAGGGACGAATGGAGACGTGTCGTCTTCAGCGATGAGAGTCGCTTCTGCCTTGGTGCCAATGATGGCCGTATGCGTGTTTGGCGCCGTGCAGGTGAGCGCCACAATCAGGACTGCATATGACCGAGGCACACAGGGCCAACACCCGGCATCATGGTGTGGGGAGCGATCTCCTACACTGGCCGTACACCACTGGTGATCGTCGAGGGGACACTGAATAGTGCACGGTACATCCAAACCGTCATCGAACCCATCGTTCTACCATTCCTAGACCGGCAAGGGAACTTGCTGTTCCAACAGGACAATGCACGTCCGCATGTATCCCGTGCCACCCAACGTGCTCTAGAAGGTGTACGTCAACTACCCTGGCCAGCAAGATCTCCGGATGTGTCCCCCATTGAGCATGTTTGGGACTGGATGAAGCGTCGTCTCACGCGGTCTGCACGTCCAGCACGAACGCTGGTCCAACTGAGGCGCCAGGTGGAAATGGCATGGCAAGCCGTTCCACAGGACTACATCCAGCATCTCTACGATCGTCTCCATGGGAGAATAGCAGCCTGCATTGCTGCGAAAGGTGGATATACACTGTACTAGTGCCGACATTGAACATGCTCTGTTGCCTGTGTCTATGTGCCTGTGGTTCTGTCAGTGTGATCATGTGATGTATCTGACCCCAGGAATGTGTCAATAAAGTTTCGCCTTCCTGGGACAATGAATTCACGGTGTTCTTATTTCAATTTCCAGGAGTGTATTTCATCAAACTTCCGTAATAACTTCTCCTTTCTAGTCTTTGTTGTCCTTCCAAATGCTTCACCTTTTTGTGTAATGGAGTTTCAGCAATGGTCTGCATTTGATTATGGCCTCCATCTCTCGTGCTCCTCTGCGAGGACGTAAAAATGTGGCATCCAGAAGCAAATTGCGGTGAATCCACTTTTTTTCGAAAATGAGTGGCAGCCGCCATTTAGGTCATTAAAATACAAGCAAAACGGTATGTTTCTGTCATAAAACGTACCTGCAAAATATGCTATAGTTGTAAAAGTTGGTTTATCCAATTCTGGTTCCAATTGAAAGCTAAGTCAATCCATTGCATAATGAAGCAGCAGGGCTTTGTATATCCTTAAGGAAGCGTCATTATCTAAGAAGGATCAAGATGCAAAACTTTCTTTGTACCCATTATGTAATAATGCTGTTTCGTCAAGTTGTTCAAACTGCGAGCTACAGTAAAACAAAACAAAACAAAAAAAAGTAGTACGCTTGTTGTTACCTAGCCATTTTTCTCGTCTGTGCTTGCTTGTGAGTGTCATTTCCTTCATGGCTGTTAATCCTGAATTACGTGTACAATAAGTTCCTAAAGATAAAGACCACAAAATATAAACAAATCCTTCCGACGAAGATGAACAAAGTGGAGCGCATGAAGTAAGATTCAACGGTCAACTCTCGTATTTTGTGCTATTTCTCTCCATGGAAATAATAAGAACTGTACTATCAGTGTACCTTAAACAGTGTTTTACGCTGTAATGAGTTTGTCGGCCTGGCCAGCATCTAATTATCGCCCACAAACGCGAATACATCCGTAAAACGGAAATGTTTTTTGAGGAAAATGGCATCGTGCCAATCGAGGTGGACCCCACACCCGTGATCCAAACAGAGATAAGGTCGGCTCTTAGCAGTACAAAAAAGTTAATCGGCGAGTTTTATAAAAAATGCCTTATAAACATGAATCCGAATCCACCTATTTTGAGAAGCCAGTTTACGGTTCATAAAATTTCCCATCCTATCCGTCCGATCGTTGACAGTACCAAAAGTGCATACCACAAACTAGCTAGGTTCCTACACCGTAAATTAAAAGAGAATTTTGTGTTTGAAAAAAATTTCTCCGTCAAATATTCGGTAGACGTGGCCAACAAACTTAAAACTTTAGCCTGTTCTGACATCACAAAACTCGTATCATTTGATATTAAAAATTTATACACTAATGTACCTGTTGAACAGACGATGAACATTATAGAAACCAATTTGCGATACCATAAAAAATTATCGGCCCCTGAGATCGATGAACTAATGGTTCTGTTACGCACCACCCTCAAGTACAATTATTTCTCTTTCAATAATAAAATATATTCGCAACCCTGTGGTCTAGCTATGGGCAACCCGTTAGCTGGTATCATGTCAGATATTTTTATAAACTCAATGGAGCAGATGTTTTTTCGGAATTATCCAGATTTGGCAAATAATATAATATTCTATGCGAGATATGTAGATGACTTGCTGTTTGTGTTTGAAGGTTCCCATGAAGAGCTAGAACTGTTATTTACCACATTCAATAACCTCCATGAAAAATCAGTTTCACGCAAGAAAATCAGACAGCTGATAGGACCTTAGACTATCTCGATCTGACTCTATCCATTATTGGCGACAAAATAGATTTCAAAATTTTTCGGAAAGCAACCTATTCCGAAATCTTCATCCCAGCTGATTCCACCCATCCTCAGGCCCAAAAAATGGCCTTTTTTCACTCGAGTATCCATCGAGCTCTTTCCATTCCGCTTTCGCCAGTCAACTTACAGAACGAACTAAAAGTCCTCGAAAACATCGCTCAGAATATGGATATAATCCCAGTATAGTGAGACAGTTGTTCAATAAAAAAACACGAAAGAAGACTACCACCCTTTCCAGTTCAGGTACTCACAATCAACACCAGGCAACGAAATACATATCAGTTCCCTTTATAGGTAATATATCCTATAAGGTAGGTCGGTTTTAAAAAACCTAGGGTGTAAAGTTTCATACTCTACCACCAACAACCTCAAAAAGAACTTAGTTCATTCTCTGGATAAAGGTAATGATAAATCATCGCTGTCAGGTGTGTATAAAATCACGTGTGCTGAATGTCCTTCCTATTACATTGGCCAGACAGGAAGGGCCCTGTCTGTTAGGTTTAAAGAGCATCTGCCGACAAAAAGCGGTGATGGAACTCGAGGATCTACATTTGCTGAACATCTGGTCCAAAAGGCGCATGCTCCCAAGCCTCTAAAAGGCGCAGAGCTTTTGCATAATGAAGTAAAGGGATGTAGGCTAGACACCCTCGAAGAATTGCTAATTTTTAAACATCTTAGTATTGATAGAGAGAACTTACTTAATGATCAGCTGCAATTAAAAAATAGAAGTTATTTCGAAGGATTTCAACCTTTACTCCAGTGGAGTTGACCCACAGTCCGCTTCGAATGGCCGATGCTGTTTCCCTATCTGCTTTGTCCCTGTATTATAATGCGATTGTACATGTTGTCTTTGTATTTCGTTATATGCCTGGTAATGACACATAGTTGCTGAGGCGTCTTTATGTTAGACATTTTATGCCTAGCACGCATGGTTTTGACACTAATTTTTAGTTACAGTAGCGGGGCTACGCCCTCTTACTATAATATTTAAATAAAAAAAAATAAAAAAAAAATTTATACCTTGGCTTTGTTTAATGTTGCTATACCAATAGATAGGTTTGTCCAATTGTAGGACGGCTTTCAGTCACATTTTGTTTATTTGTATATTTGCTCTAAGTAATTTTGATACAGTTTGTCCCTCGCCCCTGCGCTTGCGCTTGCGCTCGCGCATGCGCTTGGCCGCGGCCGAGCCTCGCCGCGTAACTGCTCACAACGCCTAGTTTTCGAGCCGCTTTCGTGTGGTCCTGATTTCTGGCCGGCGTAGCTCCGTCTACGTTCGCCTTAATGGTTTTAATTTTGACTGACATAATCTTATGATTATGCGTCTTTATTGTTTTAATTTTTAATCTGTGACATGGCCAGTGTTTGGCTCACAAAATAATTTAATTTTTTGTATCACAATTTCTTTATTATTCAATCATTAGACTGATAATGCATTTTAGTGAGTAATATATGTCCTTATGTGGTTTAATTTATAGGTTCTGAAGAAGATTCCATTACTGGAATCGAAACCTAGGTAAACGAGTAAAATTACCTTGCAACTGAAGGCTGAAAAAATTGTTTATTTGCTGTCTATGTTTGATTTCTCTGTGATATGTTTTTGGAAGCAATACCCTCTTTACCTGTGATTGTGTTATTATTATTGTCCTCGTTATTTCGTCTGTCATAAGTTATATTGGTTTTAAGATAGTAGAATTCATTCACTTCACATATTACGTTGTCCCTAATTTTGTAACTTTATCTTAATTTCAGTTCTGCTACTTCTCATATCTATTGTCTTTCTTAGTTTTTGCTGTCAGTCCACATTATGTCCTCACTAAATTTATTGATACATTCAGCCTGGTGTGTAACTGTTCCTCCTTTTCACTTACAGCAGCAATTCAATCAGTGAATCTTATTATTATTTCCTATAACACTCAGTATTAATTCCATACCAGAACCTTTCTGTTAGTTCCGTCATTTCTTCTTCCAGATACACGCTGAACAGCTTGAGAGAGAGAGAGAGAGAGAGAGAGAGAGAGAGATATCATTGGTATAAACGATTTTTAATGTGATTACATCCGTCTTTCTCCTCCTTTGTTACTGCTCCCTCTTGGCTCTTGCAAATACTGTGCTTTACCCGTCATTTCCTCTAGTGCACACCTGAGGATTTTGAACATCGTGCAGGGTTCTGCTGCCTTTACGTTTCCTAACGCTCAAACAATCTTATCTAAAAGATTTTTTAATTATATTTTCCTTGCGTCTGTATATTATTCTTGTCAGTTACTAGGATGCATGAAGTGTCGAGCTTATTATGTGATTGTGCTCGCATTTGTCCAATCTTCCTATTTTCGAGACTGTGTGGAGGCATAGTAGCTACATTTTATTTTGTTTTCATGTAGCTAACGATACGTACAGTTTCCTGTGACAGTATACTGCTAGACAAATTTACGATTTGTAAGTTAACATTCAATAATGGTTAAATTTCATTCATCTTGTCAAGCCAGTTTTCATTACATTATTTTAAAGTTTATTTCAACTCAAGACGAAAACTATTTTTGGAGAGCATCAAGTGACATTGCTAAGTATAATCTAAATCTCTGCTACCTTTGTTAGCCAAGAATGAATAGTATAGAAATCGTATGTGGTATTTTGTGAGGAATACAATTCTCTCCACATTGATTCTCCTGGATCATACACTTAAAATTTAGTCTTCATCGTAACAAAAATTTTGATCCGAATCCGTACACTTCTGCGTATATCCTATAATGCCATATCTGATTTCCATATCTCTGTCTGATCACGATGTAATCCAGCTGGAACCTTCTCGTGCACCCGAACTTTATCGAAATATGTCTCCGCCTCCTGTGAATTCTGGACCACGTATTCACATCGTCGTTTCTCATTCTTACTAACAAAACCATATATCCCGTAGACTCGTGATACTTCTCCTACTACCACACTGCTATCTCCCATGATTATTAGATAATCATCTGCGTTTACATACTGAGTTAACTGTTGGGTGTCCTCATATACTTCGTCTGTCTCTTTACCTTGTGATTTATACTAGACTATCGTTGTTAGCATTGATTTACTGTCGATTCTTATGAGGACAACCATATCCTTGAACTGTGGGCAAGAACTAAAATCTCCACGTTCCTATTCACAACAATTCATTTCTCGTTATTCCATTTTCTCCTGCTGTTGATACCTCCATACCTGAGTGACCAGAAATCCAAATCCGTATCTCCTTTCCATTTCAATTCAGTAATCCCCCCTTCCCCGTCTATGTCTAGACTGGATCTTCACGAATTCCTATTCACATTTTTCAGTTCCCCTGCAAATATAAAACTTCAGACACTACACGTTTCGACTCGTAGAAGCTTACCTTTCCGCCGGTATTGAAAATTCTGTAGTGATCACCTCCCCCACAGTAATCCACGCCCGGAGATCGGAATGTGGGATTAATTCAAAATCTTTTACCAATAGAGAGATAATCATAACACTAATTCGATTCCAGACCCCATGTCCGGTGAATACACATTATGTACCTTTAATGCAGTGGTCATCATTTCATGCTCCATCCTCACGCTGTTGATTATCGTTGATTCTTCTGCCTTTTAGGGGTAGTTTCTCACGTCAAGGGGAGGTTGTCACGTGTTGGTTTTCAATAACAGCTGGCGGACTGCCGAGCTATCATTAATTATACAGTTGCTTGACAGGACGGCACTATAACAAAAATGTGGGGACACCATAAGAAATGACCAACAATATTTAACTAGAGTAACTTACAATATGCTGGTTAACTTTGTTAACAGTTTGATGCGGGGCACTTGATGGTCGATATCTAGTAGAAGTATATGTAAACAGTTTTGCTACGTCTTAGCATTCTATGATAGTTCTGTCACTATAACTGAAATGAATGATGTATGCACTCGTTAGTGTCCTATTACTCCGGAAATAGTGACTGTTAACTCGGAAAGCTGTCGTCTGAACGGAAATCGTAGAACAACTTGGATTTCACCTGGGCCAAGGGCGATTTTATTACTACAGAAAGCAATGTCCATAGGCCATAGGGGGATTATGCTAATCAGTTAGACAATTGTCAGATGAGAAAGATGTAAATCGCAATGAAAGTAAGACGGGTTGATCGAATCATTTGAAAGGGCGAATGGACGGCAATGTACCTATGAAAATCATTGCTAAATTCCAAAAGACTTCAAAAACTGAAAGGGTTTCTAACCGAAAGTGAGCATGTGTCACTAGAAAACGTGAAACTCATGTGTACGTATTGTTGCTGTCATTATGTGTGGAATAAATCTAGTTAGCAGCGGCGGAAAGATGTTTGACTGTGATAATGATGATTACTCTTGTTTGTGATTCACGTATTACATACAGCTTTTCTTTGGCATTAGTTAGCAAAGTCCGACACAATTTTTGTTTGCAGAAAGTAAATCACTCCAGTAATTTATGTATATTGCTTCAAATAATGTAATGTAAGGTCACTATGGCATAGAAACTGACCACGGAAGGAGCTATATAGGAATAGAAAACTGTAAAATCATCATCCACAGAATTGAACGATTTAGTGAGTGACGTAAAACTGGCCTGTGTGTGTGTTTGTGTCAAAGGTTTTCGTACGTCCGAATTTCACGCTCAACGTACAACCGAGAAGGGAGTACTGAATATGTAATTCCCGTTGGCTCCCGGAATTTCCAGCCCTTCTTGTGCTCGTTGTCTCTCCAAGTGAGTAACCTAGGCACAAAGTGTGTTTAACACTTTTACGTGACAGGGCATTATTTAGTGGCTTCGTAAGAACCTTTGATCCGTCTTTTAGGTAGTAAAAGAGGAAATCAGCGTGAACGATATAAGTGGTACGTTGATTAACCGTGCTCCCCCAGCTATTGTGCAAAACAAGGGAGAGGCAAATTACTCCAGACATGGCGGTTACTCGAGATTAAAGCTCCTGAGATGCCAGCGCCCGCTTTCTGCCGGTAATTACTTTATCTTGCCGCACTGACAGCATTTCGCGGCGAGATTTTCGCCTTTGTATTCAGACTTCCCATCTACCGTCTCGGGAATTCTGCACAGTATGGCCTAATTCTCACTGAATTTCTCACCCATAGGCGATAGTATTTAGAGACATTCAAAAATGCTGATTGCAGAGAACGAAGACGACCTGCATTGTGTGTCAACACAAGTTCCAACAGTTTACGACCTAAAACTGTCTACAGACAAATCGGTAAAAAGTAGTTATGAATAATGAAATGTTGGGCAAAGTTAAACATTTTAAATATCTCGGATGCATCACGTATGAGTACGGGAAGCAAAATTAAATATCTTTATGTCTGCATCTACGTGTATACTCCCGAAGCCATCGTACGGTGCGTGACGGAGGATACCTTGCACCACTGCTGGTTATTTCCTTTTCTGTTCCACTCGCAAACAGAGCAAGGGGAAAAGGGCTGTCTACTGACTCTGCGTCAGACCTAATTTCTCTTATCTTCGTAGTCCTTGCGCGAAATGTACGTTCGCGGCAGTAATACCGTCCGTAGTCAGCTTTCAATGCCGGTTCTCTAAATTTTCCCAACAGAATTCGTCGAAAATCACATCGCCTTCCCTCTAGGGAATCCCATCTCAGCTCCTGAAGGATCTCCGTAATAGAGGCGTGTTAAGCGAGCTACCAGCAACAAACCAAGCAGCCTGCCTCTAAATTGCTTCGAAATCTTCGTTTAATCTGATCTAGTGGGTAACCCAAACACTCGAGCAGTACTCAAGAATAGAAGGCACTAGGGTTCTATACGCGGCCTCCGTTACCGAAATTCTCCCAACAAACCGAAGTACACCATTTGCCTTCACCACTGCAATCCTTACATGCACGTTCGATTTCATATCGCTTTGTGATGTTACGCCTAGACGTTAAATGGACGTCACTCTGCCAAGCAGCACACCACTGAAGCTGTCTCCGATCATTATAGGATTCTTTTTCCTACTAATCTGCATGAACTTATATTTATCTGCATTTAGAGTTAACTGACATTCATCATACCAACTACAAATTTTGTCTAGGTAATTCTGTATCCTACAATCAATCAACGACTACTCCTTCGCCATACACCACAGCATCATCAGCAATTACTCGAATAATATTGTTCATCCTGTCCGTCAGGTCATTTACATATAGAGAGAACAACACGGGTCCTATCACAATTTCCTGGGCCACTCCTGATCCTCTTGTCTCTGATGAATACTCACCATCGAGGGCAACGTACTAGTTTCTATTAACTTTAAGTCTTCCTGTCCCTGATATATCCAGGAAACTTTCAGATACACTCGTTAGTAATCTGCAGTGCGGCACCATGTAAAACGCTTTTTGGATGTTGCGTATGTGAAACCATTGTTAAAAATTTGCAGAATTAAGTCAGCAAAGAAATCCAGCCGAATTTTTTCAAAATCATAGTAGTACCAGCACTTACTTATGAAAGTGACGAAGAGTGACAACAAAATACCAATAAAGTACAGTAGAGCGTCGATTATCGGAACGTCGGTCAACCGAACGACCGCTTAACCGAACTGTGTACTCGCTCGCACCTGTTACCCACCCACCCTACCGTCCATCATCCCCTTCACTCCCAAACCAAGCAATAGATTGCCACGAATGTGATGAATAAGACGTTCATGAATGGATGAATATCGATGATGCAGATCCAGGACACCAAATCATGCAGGACAGCGAGATTGTAAACGTCGTCACTGATAAAGATGAGGCCGCCAGCATCTCATCAGTCAGTGCTCCAGAAAGTGAAGATGAAAGTATACCAACAGCTTCTGAGGCGTTCACTTGTTTAGATACTGCCTTTCGATGGTTTTAAGCCCAAGATGAAAGTGACCAGTTTCAGATATCTGTATTGAAAAAAGTACGTGACGTAGCTGCTCGTAAGCGTGTAGGCTTGCTTAGACCAAAATAAAGGTTTTTTTAAACGTTAATTTTTTATACTGTGTGTATTGTTCATGCAAAATGCGTATGTAATATGTATATATTTTTGTTTAATAAACTGTGCCACATACTATATATTGCTACTGATATTGCCTTTGTATGTTACTTTGTAATACTAAAGGAGATGCCTGTTTTTATGAATAAATTTATGGTACAGTACTTCTTTTTGGCAAATAAACATGTACAGTTCGATTATCCGAACAAACCAGTTTTCCGAACACCCATGTCCCCCAATTACTTCGGATAATCGATGCTAGTGAAAAGAGGATCTCCGAGAAGAGTGGAAGGATGTACAAGAGAGGATTTTAAAATAAAAAGAAGATATAAGTGAAGATTTAGGAATATCTAACGTAAGAAAAAGTATGTAAGAAGATACGACTACATGGAAGGAACATGTAGACAGTATAGGTGAAGGCTCGTGATTGTAAATGCAACGAAGAATAAATGTGGGAAGATTAAACAAGGTATGAAGTACAATAAAAACAGTTTAGCTAATACGTGAAATGAAGACGAACACGAAGAAAAACAAACAAATTTAGACCTTGTTGGGAAAGTTATGTTACAATTGAGATTAATGAACAGTAGGTTGCTTGGAACCTGTACCTGCCGACTACACTGAAGCGCGTAAGAAACTGGTATAGGCATGCGCAGTCAAATACAGAGATGTGTAAACGGACAGAATACGGCGTTGCGGTCAGCACCGCCTGTGTAAGACAACAAGTATCTCGCGCAATTCTTGGATCGGTTACTGCTGCACTGCTGCACGTTATCAAGAATTAAGTGAGTATGAACGTGGTGTTAGAGTCGTCGCACGCGTGATGGGACACAGCATCTCCGAGGTGGCGATTAAGTGGGGATTTTGCAGCACGACCATTTCACGAGCGTACTGTGAATATCAGGAATCCGGCAAAACATCAGATCTCCGACATCGCTGCTGCTGGAAAAGATCCTGCAAGAACGGGACCAACGATGACTGAAGAGAATCGTCCAACGTGGCAGAAGTGCAACCCTTCTGCAAATTGCACACTCGATGACTGCACGACACAAAGTTTTACGCCTCGCCTTAGTCCGTCAATACCGGAATTGGACTGTTGATGACTGGAAACTTGTTGCCTGGTCGGACGAGTTTCGTTTCAGACTGTATCGAGCGGATGGACGTGTAAGCCTACGGAGACCACCTCATGAATCCATGGACCCTGCTGGAGGAGGCTCTGTAATGGTGTGGGGTACGTCTAGATACGACTCTGACAGGGGGCACTTATGTAAGCATCCTGTCTGATCACCTGCATCCATTCCACTGTGCATTCCGACGGACTTGAGCATTTCCAGCAGGACAATGCGACACTCCATATGGCAGAGCTGCTACCGAGTGGCTCCAGGAACACTCTTATGAGATATTTGGGATGTCTTGCAACGTGCTGTTCAGAAGAGATCTCCATTCCCTGGTACTCTTGCGGATTTATGAACAGCCCTGCAGGATTCATGGTCTCAATTTGTTATATCCTAGCCAGTAATGCCAACCGAGCCCGCTACCAAAAAGGTTGGCAGCATCAAAGTCCGGACGCCGTCCGCATAAGCAGCGCCAGCGAGACAGGAAATCGCCGCAAGTCTGCGCGCGCCACCGCTGGCTTCTGGCTTCTTAAGCGCTGGAGTCGCGAGCGCTAGGGCAGTTCTGGATTCGCCGCTCAGTTGTATACTCGCCACCGAATTGTGTACCTGCTAGTCAGTTGTGTGTTCATAGCAGCAGAGTTGTTTGTCGTCAGCCGACGCCGACCTAGCTGCACCGACTCGGACAGATTTCTGTAGACCATGTTCACCACTGTGTTCTGTATCGTCGTTAATAAAGATAAGTACCGACTTTCATTTCATCCGAGTGTTTGGGTTTTCATCTTTCTGTTCACTGTTGCAGCGGACCGGTCGGCCCGCTATTAAAAGTGTGGCGGTAACTTCGTAGACTTTCTACAGCAAAGTGTTGTCGCTACGAAGGCCGTCACAAAACAATTCCCTCCAGCACTACTTCAGACATTAGTCGAGTCCGTGCCACGTCGTGTTGCCACACTTCTGCGTTTTGGCGGAGGTTCTACTCGATATTAGGCAGGTGTACCAGTTTCTTTGGCTCTTCAGTGTATGTGGAGCTTATTGCATTTGAACGGCGTTCGGAAATCTTTGAGGGAAATATTTTTGCTATATTAAATTTGTGAGAAACAGTCTAGATCGCAATGGTTACTTAAAATGGCCGGCTCTGTACTAAACAACATGGCCAACATTACAGTTTCGGTATATGATCAGACGCTACTTTGTAATCAGGTTCTACACATTGACGTAATGATACCACAAATAACCGTTTATTGGCTTCCAAGTATTATTGCCTTTTTTTGTTTTTGTTTTGTTTTGTAAAACAGGTCCGTATTACATGACTAGCTTTTCGCTGGCAACGTAGAGAAAAAATTGTACAGGCGCCACTTCAGAAGACACCACGCTGATTATGTTTCACAGCTGCGGTCGGCCTGAGTCGTTATGGCAACACATGTCGTCAACGATATACTATATCTTTGGTACTTGCTGGCCACCTTACTACGTCTCCATGGCTACGGCGTGTGTAGATATCATGTTCAGGCCAGAAGAGTGCAGCATTGTTCCACTAAATTTCGCATTATTCAGAACAAAGTGTAATTACTGTATTATTTCATAGATGATAATTACTTTACATAAATCCATTTGTTTATTCTATACACACGATCTATTCCGCCAGATGATACTACAGGAAATAAGAGAAATAATTTTAAAATAATTTTGTTGCAGTTACAATTTCTAACAATCTGTTGTGTCTTGTAAGCACTACTTCTTTTATAATTATTCACTTTAAGATAAACTGTATCGTCAAATGACAGGCAATTTATGTAAATCATTTCTCGTTGTTTGACTTGACGTCATACAGCACAAACACGCCCTCACCACATCTCTATAAAGCAGTGCTCCCTAGCCAACAGCACCAGTTTCAGCGACTGAGGCCTACTGGTTGTTATGAACATCATCAACTTCAGCTGATGGGTAACTACTCTTCGATTTTAATAAGCATATATCACTCTATTTTAAGTCACTGAGTTCTTTATGTAACTAGCACGATTTCTATCCCTCACAGTGCTATACTCAAGATGGTTTAAAGCTAGGCCGAAACCGATCATTTTAAATAAAATAACCACTGCGATTTAGACTGTTTTTCACTAATTTTGTTTAACTTACATGTTCGCTGTTGTTACCCAGAATTTAAAATATTTTTGAGCTCTCTTGAATGAATTGGCACGGGAGGTTTAAAATAGTACACTTGTATTAAACCTCAGCCTAAGTATAATCAGCCGCTGCACCGGCACCAGTGAAGAAGACAAAAGGAAAAGATGACCACTGTGATGCGATGGGCTCTGGCATGGGCGGGGTAAGATGCTTGCGTGTGTATGTGTATGTGTGTGTTGCCAGTGTACCCACCTGTTATTTATATTATGTCTTGTGGTTTTATTACTTTACTTCGAAGAAATTTTGCTCTAAAACCTGAATTTCTGAACAGAATTAAGAAAAAATATCATTTCTCATTGTAAGCTTTACCACAAGTTTTCAGAAACAGAAGCTCGTGATTTTTTTACCGCTGGGAGGTGGCTTTGATATGTGGCTGAAGATGTGCGTTCCGGCACGTAAAAGTTCCGAAACTAACTCTTCTAGCCGTCCCACCTGTCACACAGAATTACAACCCTAATCATTTACATATCACAGATGATGTGTACGTTAGGAAGTTACACTGAGATCCATCCACGCTTCGTTTCTTGTCGGGCAGTGTATTTCGTCCACCAAGCGCGCGTCACTACAGCAATAATAATTCACAAGTCATTCTCATCAGGCAAAGTTTACTTTTTTACTGCTGTGTACGGCTAAAGCATTCGTTGCTGCATAACAATCGGAACTCAGTATGCAGCCAAACTAAACAACAAGCTTATAAAATACTAAAAAACTATAACTAATATGTCGTGTGAGCATACAGGATCCTCAACATCTACCAGCACGTTTAGATGTCCGAGAGCGTCGGAATAGTGGCCCATTGAATCCCCGGTTTATTGCGTCGCCATACAGCTACTTGCATTTATTCTGGATGGTACAAGTGTCATACGATTAAGGAATCTGGGATGTGTTGTTATTAGCTGCCTTTGTCTTCAATATTACGAACCCTCAAGTTGATAAAAATGCATCTCAAATAAAGAAACTGGGGTTGAGTCACCCACGGTCCCAGATTACGGAATGTGGTACGTCCATGATGAAGCACTTGCACGTTTGGCGCCTGATGTCAGACGACATGTAACTCGTCAGTATCATTTTTGGCCTCGTGATCAACTAACGTCAGTAGTCAGGATTTTCTGTATGGTACCATCTGAAAAGTGAAGTACACATCCTTCCCGCTGATAAGACTGCAGAACTGGAGCATAAAAATGTACAATCATGTCGCGATTTGCGAGATACTCCCAGGCAGTTTGATAATGCGCTGCAGACACGAGTTCAGTACAGAATCAAAATCCTTGGACGTCACGTGGAACACCTATTTTAAAACTTCTGAGAAGGCAGTAGATACTAACGTGTGTTATATGCTAAATCAGTATTCTATTTGTTGATAAGTTAGGAACTTGATGGAAACTGAGACCTATTATATGGTGACTGAATCGAAAATTTATGTTTCAAATCCATATGTATTAACAGGGTGTCTGTGAATATTATCGAACTATCAGTCTTTGGCTCATGACTGCTAAATACTGACACGCATTATTTATAAAAACTGGGAAAGTTGATAGAAACCGACTTCGGGGAAAGTGAGTTTAGGCTCTGGTGAAAAATTAGGACACGCGAAACAAGATGACTCTACGTTTTATCTTAGAAACTTGCGTAAAGTAGCGGAAACCAACGTTTTTAGCATTTCTAAATTCAGAGCAGGCATTTGGCAACGTCGACTGGAATTGACTTTTCGAAATTCTGAACCTATTACAGATCAGAAAGATTTTTTACAACTTGTGCAGAAACCAAACTGCAGTTAGAATTGTCGCAGGACATGAAAGTGAAGAAGCTGTTGTTGAGTGAGACAGTCTCTCGCCGATGATATTGTCTGAACATTGATCATGAAGTATAGAAAACCAGAAGAAACTTGGATTGGGTGCTGAAGTTCAGAGAGATGAAATTAAAACTTTGAGGTGTGCGAATGACATTGTAATTATCTCAGGGACAGCATAGACTTAGAAGAGAACATGAACGGAATGAACAGTACCTTGAAAGAGAGTGTGAGATGACCATCAACAACAGTGAAACAGTGCAAAGGAATTTAGTGAATTAAAATCACGCTTTACTAAAGGAGTTACAGTAGGAAATGAGACGCGAAAAGTGATAAACGAATTTTATTATTTCAGCAACAATATAACTGATTATGACCGAAGTAAAGAGGATGTAAAATGACTTCCAAAACAAACATTTATGAAAAACTAATAAGTACTAGATATTGGATGGAATTCAGGAGAACAGAAATTTATTTTCCGGGCTGACGAGAAGGGGCATCGCTTGATAACACACATCTTGTGTTATCAAGAACTGAAAACTTGATGGTAGCTGGAAGTGTGTGTGTGTGTGTGTGTGTGTGTGTGTGTGTGTGTGTTTCATAGGTAGATGGTGGGGGAAGGGGGAGGATAGAGGTATATTATAGAGCGAGACCAACACATTCGAATACAGTAGGGATTTTCAAAAAGGATGAAGTTGAAGTAGTTCTCCAGATATGATGATGCATGCACAAAACAGAACAGCGGCACGGCTGCACCAAAGTACTATTCGGATTGAAAACAACAACAGCATGAGCCCTCGCATTACTGAAGGCAACAAATGCAGAGAAGTGACAAATATTTCGCATGAGGGGGGTATGTTCCACAAATTATTACAGGGAAAAACTGCGCTATGAAATCTGAGAATGAGAGTGAAGTACGAGTGAGTGCCTGTAGAGTTAACATCAAAGAACGAGTCGGTCACTTGTGACATTGTAGAGTGACGGAGAGAACAAAGGGCGCGCGGCATGTCGCAATTAAGCACAATTATCCGGCCTCTCCAGAAAGAAAGACCTTACTCGCTTCCGGAGAGAAGAACGATGCGATGTCTCTTTAAGTGCCGCCGTGTCCTTCGAAAAAGGGATCAAACTGCCGGAGTGTGAGGAGCTCCTCTTCGCTGTCGCACGGTGGCCCTACTGCAGGGCCGGCAAAAAAGTTACGTCGGTGTCACGACGATAGTTTTAAAGAGGAGACAAGTAACACGTCTCATAGAACTGATATTGCTCATAGTGAATTTATTCAAGGCTCTCTGAAATACAAAACTCTGCACAATTGGAAATAAACGTGAGAAAATTTGTTAATGTTTAGACACTAACATTAGAGACAAAAATATACGCAACGAATTTTGCACGCGACATCGATTTCAGTTGTCAATAATATTATACACTGATCAGCCAGAACATTATGGCCACCGTCTTAATGTCGATACAAGCCCCTCCAGCCGATAGCATTCCTGGTAGGAACTGGCTGCACGGTGCTTGTTGTATAAGTGAGCGTACTGTCCCTGAGTAGAACGGAGAAGGCACGCCAACTATTTGGGTCTCACCGAGGGCAGACTGTGACGGCCTCGAGCGTCGGCGCGAGCGTTTCGGAAACTACACGACTCGTCGGGTACTCGACGAGTGCAGTGGTGCGTGTCTTCAACACGTGGCGAAACCAGGGTGAAACCACGTCCAGACGTGGGGTTGGGCGGCCACCCCTCATTACCGATATCAGTCGTCGTAGGCTGTGCAGACTGGTTAGACAGGTCAGGCGGCGAACCGTGTGGGAACTAAAGTCAGACGCTAATGCCGGGCAGAGTACAAGTGTGTTTGAACTAGAGATGGGCAAAACTGTTCTTTTCAGAGATCGGATCCGAACTGTTCACTCCCTGAAATGAACTGGTCTTTTTCATGACTCACCACTCATTCACAATAGAAAATAAATGGAAGTCACATTGCCCTTTAAACTTGGTTTATTCCAGTACTATACCTGTATTTTGATCTTATTTGATCCTATTTTGAAGTAACACAGATAATGAGTAAGAATTTTGTATTGTTTATTGAAATTTCCACGATATGACAAAGTTTTTGATTATCGATTTATTTTGCACTATCGTGGTTTTTTGGGTGATCGGAAAGTATTGTAACTTGAGATTTACATTAACAATGTATTTGGCTATAATGTATTAAAATTTCATTAACGTCGTACAAATACATCCCAAGCCATATATTTTTAAAGTGAACATTTCCTTCCGAAGACGCCCAAAATAGCAAAATCCGTACAATTAGAAAAAAAATATAAATTTGACTGTAAGACCAAAGTGCTGCATATAGCCTTATGCAGAATAAAACAAGGAAAATATTGGTGTATCACATTTTGCGATACGTTTATTGGTTCGCTCGTAATTAAAGTCTAAATTCGAGTGTCCATAATAAAAAATCCTATAGTAAGAGGAGTCGTCAGGAACCTCATCTGATCAGTTTAAACAAATAAAAATAAAATAAAAACAAATGATGTATACATAACATAATTATGTAATATACATATCGGTATTAGTACGAAGAACAATATCCAGAATAGACGAACTCCGATGCAGGGGCGCTGAGTCAAGCTGGTCGAGCCGCGAGCTGTATTACTGTGTGAGCTAAGACCGCAGAGACCAGAGTGACACCTGAGTTGCTTTGCTCAATGCTCTGGCTAGAGTCGAGAACGGTGGGGTGAGCGTTGAGCGGGCGAGTTCCGAGGGTGGGGGGAGCGGTGAGCGGCCACCACTCACCTGCTCCGAGACAAATCGTCCGCTCTCTTGCGAGCAGGTTGTTGCAAGTAGTTCTTATGTTCTCCGCTAGGAGGCTCTCTGTCCTGTTGCTCGTATCAACCGCCCAGAGGGCAGGACGTGTGACTGAAACGATCGCCGATGGAGTGCGATGCTAAGTTAAGGTGCGCCAGACACTGCACGCGGCAAGGGAAGCAGACAGACGGCAGGGCATATGTGAAACACAAAATCCAATGGGGCGCTGCACAATGCAGGCAGCCAGGGCAGAAGCAGGGCAGAGGCCGGCGCCGGCTGTGTTGTGTGGCGTGCAGCGTGCTCTGACCAGCAGAGGCCCCGCTGATATGCTCCGTCTCTCTCTCTCTCTCTCTGCTGTGGGAAATGTTTGGAGCTACCGTTCTTTTTTTCTGAATCACTGATTGTTCACTCCTTTGAAAGATTCAACTCTATAAAACAGTTCAGGAGCGGATCCCCCATCTCTAGTTTGAACACACAGTGCACCGGACACTCCCAGCGATGGGCCTCCGCAGCTGACGACCCATGCATGTGTCAATATTAACACCACGGTATTGGCACCTGCAGGAGAAGTGGACGGCACCGGGCGCTGGCCCTGCGACAGAGCGTTGCATGGCGTCATGAGTCCTGCTACCTTCTTCATAGGCACGAATCTGCCGCCTTCCAGGGGGACTGCTCCTTGACACCAGTACGGTGAGACGAAGTGGAGGTTGCTGCCTTATGCTCTGGGGACATTCACGTGGGCATCCATGGGTGCAGTGGAGTTAGTGCAAGGCACCATTGCGTCCAAGAAGTACCGTGAACTGGCGATCATTCATCCCAAGTCAGTGGCATTTTTAGACAAGATAATGTGCTGTCTCACAAGGCTAGTAGTTTGATCGGGTGATTGGAGGAGCACATTGGAGAGTTCCGGTTGATGTGCTGGCCCTCCAACTCGCCAGATCTGACCCATGTCGGACACGCCTGGAATATGATTGAACTTGGCATCAGAGCTCATTGCCCCCGTCCCAGGAATTTCCGGGATTTATTCTTAAAGGTGACTCGTGTGTGCCGATGTGCTGTCACCTCCCTCCAGCGTCCTACCAAGGCCTCACTCCTTCCATGCCACGAAGGATGACACGGCGGTGGGATGGTCCCGGTAGGCAACTCGTGGCCTGAAGACGGAGTGATGTTACACCTCTTTGCTGCCTATCGACGTCTCTGGCGCCTTTGTGTCTTTGGCCACATACGGAGTGGTTCGGTCTTCGAATTAAAAGGACGGAGCAAGTGCTTCGGCGTCAGTCACCTCGGTTCACTCTGAAGATTGCAGGAAGGTATTCAGCCGAAATATTAGAAGAAGTAAATTAATTTATGCGGCTGTACGGCCGAAATTTTATGGAACAGTCTTTACGCAGCGAAAACACGAAGATGCACGACACGTTGTTTATTCAATGGTAGATAGTCAGCAGAGGAGAACAGAGTAATAGAGAGGTGCGGAGTTATAATTTAGTCTTTGTGAGCAACTGAAGGTGTCGCACCGTCAGCCTAATACACTGGTGCCCAAAACTTAAGAACGAAAGTAGCTGTCGCATGGTGTTTCGCTGCCAAGTGAAATAGCTTCGTGAAACATGGACCGTAGATACAACTATAGCTACAGTGTAGTGCAGAAGGCAATTGAAAGATCTACGAAATGAAACGAACAGATGTGACATTTTTATTGACAGTCAATAATTACATTAAAGCACCCAAATTGTGATGGTCCCCTGGCTGTTAGAAAACGTGCGAGATGGCTCTCAATAGAGTGTTGATTACCACGGATGGCAGTGAAGGCTCTGCAACGTGCCCCGTGCTGGCTACGAGGTTCGTAAGAAGTTCCTGTACTGCGGCGTTCCATCCCAACACCAGCGAGGTTGACAACCGCCAGGTGTTGGTTGCTGCATGTTCACGTTCTGCAATATGTCTCCCACCGCATCCCATACGTGCTCGAAGGGATTTGAGGGAACGAACAGACCAGTTAGTTCGCCGAATATAATCTCGTTTCAAAGAGTTCCTCCACTTTCGCAGTTCCATGTGATCACGTAGTGTCAGCCATAGAGATGAATTCACGGCCGGATGCACACCTGAAAAGACGCACATGGGAAAAAATATAGAATTACACAATAACTTTGACCGGTGAGTGCAACGTCTCCAAAATGTTTTTGGCCACTACGCCCATACAACACTACTCCTCCTCACACTATAACACCGGGACCATATAAACGATCATATTCGATACTGTTGTTGGGTCCGTTATGCGTTTCCACCTCTTGCGATACGTTGCTAGGTGCAGCATTGTAGAACACGGTAGACTGATGGTCCAGGTGGTATGGTGTGAACAGGCATGGGCATACTGAGCTACGTATCTTTTAACGCGGTACACTATCCCGCAACGTTATTCGAGACTAGTCTCCTTCCCTATGTGGGTCTTTTTGGGATTGCATTCGGTGCTAAACCTTATTCAGCGAATGGACTGGCCTGTCCGTTCCCTCAGCTTAAATCCCATCGAGCACGTGTGCGATGTGCTGGCAGAAATGTTGCAGCACGTCCACGTGCACCAACAATCGTCCAGCTATTGTTGGCTTCGCTGGTGGAGAAATGGAACTCTTTACAGCAGATTCCGTATCAACCTTGTGGACGGCGTGGAAGCACGTTACACAGCATGCTTTGCCGCCCCAGGGGATCACACATACAAGTTCGGCTCATTGCGTATTGCATTCAAATACTCTATGTACTTTTCTGTACCAGCTCTTTCTATGTATGGTCTAAGTATCGTCGGGCTGTCTAACTTGGATTGAGATATAATGTAAAAGTTACTTTCGCCCATAAATTTTGCACATCAGTCTATTTACATCCGAAAACGAGCATCCACAATGTAACGTAACTTCACTAGCTGAGACGTTACTCAGGTTGATGAGACATTACGGAGGTCGTCAGGCTTAACAATGACAAAGAGGCCTAGTCTGATTGTGAAGGGATTTTTTGTGAAAATTTCCGCGTCGGCATTACAAACAGCCAACGTAGAGCTGACGGCTGGCTCACTGGTGTCTGTTAGTGAACTTCGCTAACCATGTCGTATGTGGCAACATTTAGAAAGGCACCTAGAAAATATGTGATCCGTAAAGTGGCGGGCTCTCGACTCAGAATGAGAGTTACAATATTTCCATTAGTGTATGATAGCCTCATGGGACTGTACTGCTATGTGCATGGTAATCACAAATCCTAGTAACGTATTTCAAATATGTTCACCTGTACTATCAGAGAGTTAAAAGTCGGAACTAGAACGAAATTCATACTATGGCTATTCTTTAGGAGTATATATACATAGTCTGCAGGCCAATCTGGCCACTTGTATATTATTCTTATTATACACGTTAGAGGCCATTTATCAGACCACGCGAAACATTCAGGACTACTTGTTCTTCCTGTTCTTCCAGTACTCCGTCATTCTTTCACTAAAGGCTCTCTTCCTTTCTTCAGTCCACTGTGGCCTTTGGGCTTTACGTGCTGTTTTCTCTGACATCGCTTCCCACATGTACACCTTGTGTCTATAGACGCCTTTGTCCATGACGTCCGCTGAATCTATCTGCGCTCTTTCTAGCCAATTTTGACCTGCGTCATCCAGGGTGTAGTGCTCTTGAGTTCCTGGATGTACCCGGATGTACAAAAGAAAGCAATTCATAGCCTTCTAGACTGTGTAGTTACCAAGATATGACTGCTAAACTGTGGTAGTATATGCGTAGCCACGAAATTTGACAGTCGACATTCAAAATATTATTTGAAGGTCTCACAATTGTATGATTTCAGTGTATTATATACCAAAATGTTCAGTGAAGTCCAAAGTACATTATGGAGTAGAAAAATGTCAAACTTCAACGAATTTCACGGATCATGTCCCCTTAATTCAGAAAAGCAATGTCAAATGCAAATCCTATCACTGCTATCCTTACACCTTCAATTTTAATCCCATTGTTGAGCCCTTATTTTATTTCCGTCATTGCTTCGGTGTAGACGCAGAACCAACAGTCGGAGCGAAAGACTGAATCCCTGACTAACACCCTTTCCAAGGTTGTTTCCCTATCAAAGTCTCGGACTCCAAACGACAGATATCGAACGTGCGATTCTAAGTCGATCCCGCGATCGTGGTGGCGGGCTTTATGAGCAGTGTTTACAGTCGTCACTACAGCAAAGAGAAAAGTCAGCGTTGACTAAAATATTTGTAATTACAGAGGAAGTGACTTACCTCACCCGTCGTCGACAATATCGTCACAAGAAATTCCATTTGATGTGTATGCTAGAAGAAGCATTACCTTTTCGCCATAAACTTGGTTACACTCTGCCCATATCTTGCAAAAATTATGTAGAGTGTCAGATGCGTCAACATTGCTTTGGAACCGAAAGTTATGGAAATACGGATACTGAAACAAGTGGAGCTGACCCGTTTCTCCTGGACGTCCTTCTCTTTTAATGAAAGGGTTCATTGATTTCCTTAGCCACTCGATGTTTTGTGTGTGCACACTGGGATCATCGGAAGACACGAACTAAACACAATGGTTCACGAACGCGTGGTTGAATCCTTTCGCTTTCTGTGTCTTGTAGGACAAAGCCGTCTGTAATCAGATGCTACCGGGCATTATAAAGTGCTTTATCACACCGATTAAAGTCACCTTGTCTCTTGAGAACACTCTTACCACAAAGCACTCCCTGGACTCTCCTTCTATACCACCGAATATCCAAATATCTTCGATTTCATTCATTAAAGGGCGTCCTCTCTGATTTTTCTTGGTCCACCGATCGATTCACTGTCGTTCGTCACTATTACACAATACACTTCCCTGCAAAATCCGAAACCGCTGCACACTGTATTGGTAGATAAGTGAGTTTCCGATGCTGGTGCTTGCAGGGTGTAGTCCCTAATCCAGCAAGATACAAGAATTACGCTGTTCAGGATCGATAATTTTGCATAGTCAAACCATGTAGTCTTTCTGATAGCCGTCCGTTTACCACAGTTTCCACTATGAGAAAAAATATTTCACTATCAGAAATTTCCTTACGAACTTTTATAGACTACGCCGCACAGCAGTCTAAACATTTCTTCCTTTCATCGTCCGGTATTAGTTCATATTTCCTACACAAATTCAAACAATTTTCTACATTCCATAAGCATGGAATTAGATTTTTGCACGTGAGGCAATCGGCCGAAGAAACGTCTACTACCGCAGACATCTCATCTCACTGCCGACGTAAATTTTGTAGCTATCCCTAGCGACTCACAAATAATTTATCATAACGCCCGCCACCACAGTCGCGACATCGATTGAGAATCTTACGTTCAATATCTATCGTCATCCATTCTTATTTTCCTCTTCTGGTCTTTCTACATGCTCTATGTTTTCCGTCTTTTTCTGTAGCTCACTCCAATTTCTCTCACACTTTCTAATATCTTGCTCACCGTCCTATACTGTCAAACGCTTTTTCCAGGCAAAAAAGCCTGTAACGTGCCTTGATTTTTCTTACGACTTCCTTCCATTAGTAACCGATTACTGATTTCCTGAAAGCATGAAGCCTTAACTTCGTCCAATGTCGTGCCATCGCCGGTTCTGTTAAGCTAGTAGTTATTCTCGCTTCTACCATTCTTGTGCTTCTCAATCGATTCTTACAAGATGGCATTCACTTTTTGTGTGCGCATTCTTTTCTTCAAATTACAATAATTACTCTTAGAAAGGAAGGTTTTCTCAAAGCCGAAAAAAATCCAAAGTACAACAATTAATGATGCCAGGAACACTCCACGCCATACAGTCACTGTAAATAAAGTTCTAAAGTAATATACACAGCTGCATAACACGTATAAAACAAAGTATAGGGCTATAGGTAGCAAGATACTGAGTAAAACGCGTGAAAGGTGGCTACACTGAGTCACAGCGCCAGAGATTGCGCCGAAGAGTATTATTCAGCCGCCTCCACTGGCAGTGCTTGCTGAGAAGTCGTAGTGGAGAGTGCTTCTCGAGAAGTCGTTGTGGTGAGTGCTTATTGAGAAGTGGGCAGTAGGAGTTCTGATGTAGCCGTGACTAGTTGTGAGCATGTATGCAGTTGTTCTGATGGGCTAGACAGCCGATGCTATTCGATTGCGGATGTTGTAATGATCAGAGTGTATGTTTCGTCAATATATATGAAGGTAAAAATTTTCTTTTTACTATTATTTCAAATATCCTAACTAACAATGTCTCTTGGTCACAGGTTCAGTCAACAAAGCATCTGGCTTGTGTTCATGTATTAGAGTGTAATTCTGGTTTCTATGTGCAAGTATAGTATTTCAGTTTTATTTAATTAATTCAGTGTAAATGGTATTTAAAATATCTTGTCTTTTTGAGGAAGAACCGTGCCAGATGTGTACGTTGAATCACACTTCCACACACAGAACAGTTACACTTGTGTTTTGTTGTTTCGTAGGTTTTATAGTTGCTGGGGACTTAATTAATTAATTGTGTTAACGGAAGTTTTCTTTCATTCTTTGTTGTTATTCTATGCAGTCAGATTGCGTACTAATACTGGTCAGGGCCAACCGGTTACGAGACAGCGTAACCGGACAGACAGCTACGAAAATTAAAATTATTTGCATATTATATAATTAAGCCCTCATGCACGTGGCGACCGCTGCTTCGGATCGCCCCTTGGAATCTTCTGATAGTAAAAATAGCAGACAGTAGTATTGTTGTAGTAATTTGTAGTTTAGTAATTGTAGTTTATACTGCATGTATAGATTTTATAATTGAACATTTGCAGTTGTCTTGTCATTCTTCTGACGGTATTTTTGTGGAATTTAATTTGTGATGAGTCGTATACGGGTTTGACTATTTGTGCAATTGTGAAGGTTTTAATTGTTCGTTAGGCGTGTTGTCGGGATGCAGTTCGTGTGAATGGTATTGTTGGAGATAAAAAGTGTCATTGTGTGTAATTTTCGTATAGTGACGAGTTTTTTATGTTTTGTAAATGATTACGCGATCGATGAAAAAGGCAAAAATGACGGATAGTCAGAATGACGAAATTGTTGACATGGCGAACTCGCCAACACAGGAGAACAGTATGATGAATAATGAAGTAGAAAACAATTTAATAAGTCGGGAAAATAGTCCGGAACCAGTTCAAAATTTTTGACAGTCAAAAAATTTTCAGAATTCGAGATTAACGACAGAAGATTCTGGAATAGTATCGAACACAGATAGCTTTACGGCTATGTCGAAGGAAGTTAGTTTTACGGGAAATGTTAGGGGCGAAAAGAATTTCGAACCAGTTAATATGGAGCATTTAATGAGTGCAATATTAAATTTGGGATCACAAATAGGAACAATTAAAACTGATATGGGAACAATGGAAACACGGTTAGACTCACGGGGATCACAGTTAGGATCTGGATTAAAAACAGAGATGGGAACTTTGGCAACACGGTTAGACTCACAAATAGGAACAATTAAAACGGAGATGGAAACAATGGAAACACGGTTAGGATCTGAATTAAAAACAGTGGCAACGCGGTTAGAAACTGATATGGGAACAATGGAAACACGGTTAGACTCACGAATAGGCACATGTTTCAAAAACATGAAAGATGAATGAAAGAAAGAAATTAGAGAAGAAGTACAACCAATTTTGAATGCTCACAATAACAGATTAATTGCAATAGAAATTAGACAAAAGGAAAAGGATAGAGAACAGGAAGAAAGAGATCGCGTGGTAGTACAAAAATTTTCAGAGTTAAATTTACAACGTGCACACGATAAGGAAGAAATATTTGAGAGAATCGAGGAATCCGTACCAAATGACAGAATCAGTAACCTAACACAACAATATGAACAATTAAATACTAAATGTGTCAATACTGAAATCCGAGTCGCGACACTTACGGAAGACGTAAATAAACAAAAAGAACAAATAGGTGACTTATCGGAAAGAGTTGAGGAGATTGCAGATAAATTGACAAGTCTTAGTTTAAATGGGGACAGAGATACAGATGATACAGCTCCATTGCCATTTGCAGAAACCGAAGAGTACCAGAACATAAATAAACATGTTGAAAATCAGGGAAAATTTAATGAACGCGTTAAAAGGGAATTTGTGGCATTACGAAAGCAAGTCAAACAAATTGAAGGTGAAATCGTAGGAAAAGACAGTAGAAGAAATTTAGAATCACAGATAGCAGAGGGGTTTGAAGAAAGTAATTTATTTCATTTACTAGAAGCAACAAGAGAGCGCCAGGCGCGCGAACTTGACAATAATCGACATTCGGACTGGGACAGACGCGGTAGGTCTTTGTCGCCACGAGGAGAAAACTTTGACTATAAATACTTCTTAACTGTTCGGAAATGTAAGATCTTTCGCAATTCTAAGAATGACATACATCCATGTTCATGGTTAGATCAATTTATGTACGCACTTCCACCAAATTGGCCACTAAGTCACAAACTGGAATTTATGTGCGGCTATTAATATCCTCAGGGGATTCGCTACACTAAGTGAATATGTGCCGTAGCGTGCGCAGGGCCCCGAGCTGTAGTGGTGCTATTTCCCTTTTAGTTTTCTGCACCGCTGCCTACTCTTTTACTATTCCTTGTATCTATCAAAACAACTCTTCAACTATGAATCTATCTAGAGAGTCGGTAAAAAATAACCGGATATGACTATTTTACCCAAAAGTGATTTTTGAAATTACCGTTTGGACTTACTGTATCTTCAGCAGCATTCATTCGCAGTTTAAACGAAATTTTACCTGTTTATCTTCGTGACAATATTACTTCATATGTTGATATTCTTATTGATAAACGTTCTTGGAGTGAGCATAACAAAATTTTAGATTCATTATTACGTGTTTTTGCAAGAGTTGGCATTACAGTGAACTTGAAAAAATCTGAATTTGGTCGTTCTCAGGTGAAATTTCTTGGTCATATTATCTCTGCAGAAGGTATTCTTCCTGATCCACGGAACTAGACGCTATTCGTAATTATGCTGTTCCTACCACAAAACGTGATGTTCGTAGTTTCCTTGGTGTCTGTAATTTTCTTAGACGATTTGTTAGATTGGATAATTTGGCCACACCTCGTTTATGTGAACTATCTGGAAAGAATTCTAATTGGTGTTGGGATGAGGAAGCTCAGTCAGAATTTGAACAACTTCGTGATGCTTTAGTTGCTGCTCCACTTCTTTCACACCTGGATTTATCTAAAGATTTTTGTTGGGCGACGGACTCATCATACAAAGGCCTGGGTGCACACTTATTTCAAGAGACAGAAGAAGATGGCGTTGTAGTACAGATAACAGTTGCATTTGGAAGTCGTGTTCTCTCTAAATCAGAAAAGAATTATTCGATTACGGAACTTGAAGCTTTGGCTGTTGTGTGGGCTTTCACAAAATTTCGCATATTTTTGTATGGCAGACATACTAAGGTTTACACCGATCATCGAGCTCTGGAATTTCTTATGTCAACAAAATTAACACATGGAAGATTGTCACGATGGGCGCTGTATCTACAGGAATTTGCTTTTAGTATTGTTTACATACAGGGTTCTTCAAATATTATCGCTGATGCTTTATCACGTGCACCTATGGGTTTGAAACAAAGTGCTGAAGAGGACTGCAAAGAAAACAATTATTGTTTGATGTATATTCAAGGTGTTGCGTTTGAGAATTTTATTTCGTCTTCGCTCCAGGACATCGCTAAGGAGCAAAATAAGGATTCAATCTGGAAGGAAATTGAGGAGAAGTGGAGGAGAAAGGAAAGCGTAGCGATTAGACAGTATTATTTAGTTCGCAATGATATTCTTTTTAAACGAAAATCGGTCGACAACTCTGTTTGGTTAGTTTGTATTCCTGATGAGTGGGTTAATAAATTGATTTGGTATACACATTTCAGTTATGCACACTTTGGTCCCAGAAAATGCTTTCATAAATTACGAGAAAATTGCTACTTCAGTAATATGGAAAAACGTATTCGATCTGTTCTTTCCAAATGCAAATTATGTCAAAAAGCTAAGCCGCCAACTATTTCTCACAGAGCACCGTTGTTTCCTATCATTCCAGCGAAATTAAAGGACATGGCTGCAGTCGATTTGTTCGGTCCAGTGATTCGTTCTACTAATGGTTTTGCGTACATTTTGGTAGCAGTGGAATTGACATCAAAATATGTGTGTTTTACACCTTTACGCAAAGCAACAGCTCGTTCAGTATCCAACGCTTTCATCAAACATTTTCTTAAAGAAGTGGGTCATGTTGATAAGGTTATATCAGATAATGGATCACAGTTTCGCTCTAAAATTTGGCTTCGTACTCTACGGCGTCGTAAGATTAAACCAATTTTCATTTCACTTTTTCACCCTGAATCTAACGCTTCAGAGAGATGGATGAAGGAAATCAATAAATTGTGTCGACTTTATTGTCATCAAAATCACAGAACATGTGATCAGTATCTTCATATTTTTCAAAACATTCTGAATGAGCTCCCTAAGGGTTCAACTTCTTTACCGTCTATATTGATATTAAAAAATAAAGCACCGACAAATCGCATTTCTGAAATCGTTCCTTTTCCGCCTTCACAGAAACTGCGGCATTCTGAAGTTGTCAACCTGGCTCTACAAAATATTGCATCTGCGGCTGCTAGAAGAGAGAAATCAGCTAAACGACCTGGTCGTTTAAAAACCTTGTCAGTTGGTCAAAAGGTGTTAATTAAGTCTCACCGTTTGTCTCACAAAGGAAAAGGCTTGTGTCGCAAATTTTTTCTGCTTTATAACGGTCCATATAGAATTCGCAAAATTATTCATGATAACACTGTCAAAGTAGAAAATCTTAAATCTCGTCGCTCTAAGGGAATACATCATATATCTAACGTTAAAATTTTTGTGGAATGACATACTTTTGAAAAAAGTTTTGTGGAATGACATACTTTTGAGAAACTAACAGTGATACGTAAACACACGGAGAATGCAAGGATACCGTGCCGTGTTCCGGCGGCGGCACATACTCAAAGCAACAGTCAAGTCTGCGCGCCGCACAAGGCAGCCGTTGACCGCAAACAATTACTTCCTACGTCACGCGTACCTACAGCTGATCGAGCGCTCAGTGCGAATGCACTGACAGCCGTAAACAAATACACAGTCTAATTTCTCTGATTAAATTCAGTATAAAGATATAGTGACTTGATAAATTATGTTATTAACGTTCAGTATTTTTTAGGATACGGTTGTATAAAATATTTAAGAACTTAAGGTAAATTCTGTGTGTGTCCGACGTTAAGAGGACTTGCTATCGAGAAAATTTCAGGTAGAATGCAATTTCGAAGAAGAAACTAATAAACTAAAAAGGTAACTATTAATTGAGTTTATTTTTCAGGTAATATATTTCCACTTAGGTACGTACTTTAGACGTAATTTGCTGCTCGCGATTACGTGATTTATATTTTGTGCTAAATTTTATGTTCTATGAATTTACTTGTGAAGCGACGTGCTTGCGTACATTTGCTGATTTTGACAATGTTTTATTAATGAACAGGGTTGTTACTTGTGTATATTATGAATCGCTTGGCTGCACTGCTTTTTTACTGATGTCACATTTTTTAAATTATGTGCCTGCTGTGCTTATTTATTTAAATTATAATTGTCACCTGATTAGTTGTGCTGATATGGTTATGTATGTAAATTATACTTTGTGATTTATCTGCTTGCGCCTTCATTTTTACTTATTAAGATTACATATGAACATTTATTTGCTTATGCTGATATGATGCTAATGACCTGTTTATTATGTAAGATATATATATTTGCTGCTTTGCGTATGGATTGCATATTTACACATTTCTGTTTGTTGTCATAACTACTCTTTAATTTGGTATATAGAAATGCTGATATACTGTGTACGAACATAGAGTTTAGGTCACACTATGGTATTAATTATAGATTGTTCGCTTGGCAGAGCCTCGTTGTAGGAATTGTGCTGCATCCACTTGTTGACATTCTGTTCTCTACTGGTATATTTACTCGCTATTGCACGTTTTGCTTACGCTCAGTGCCCTATATTTTTAAGATAAGAAAATGAATTGCTATAATTCTACGAACGACATTGGTACAAGAAAGTTCATTGAAGTCATATGAGCTGGAGGTTTTATGGAAGCTGTATAAATTTATGTTACTGGGAAGGAAGCTAACGACATGACACACCAACACTAGGTTTAGACCATTGACAGTTATTACACTGCATTCTTCGTGAGCAATTGAAATAGTAAGTGACACTTGACACAAGAAATACTCCACATGTTTGCTTCTGTTTTGCCATGATTCTTGAAGTGGTGTACACACTGTGAAATATTACTATCATTCACACTCCGAACTCGTACTTACTTACTGAAAGTTATTCAAACTGAAGGCTGTTAGAGGTCATGTATGCATTTCTTTTATTTTATGATGGACAAGGTAACCAAATTGTATTTTATAATTCATAATGAGTAGAAGATTTGGCTCAGGTGGACTACACAGAGGTAGTGTGTGGACATCGTGTCTTCGGATTGCGTGGGATGATAAATTGAAGTTTGCACTAGGATTTTGTCTGTACTTGTTCGAGGAGACTAACTAGAGGAAAGAGTTGTTATGTAAGTGAAAAGATATTGGTAATAAGGTTTATATGTATCGACGTATTGAAGAGGTATTGAGATTGTGTGAAGTTGATGATTATTGGAGTTTTGGTGGACAAGAGGTAAGGTAAATGCTATTGATGATAAGGTTTATATGTATCGACGTAAGAGGTATTATTGAAGTATTAAGATTATGTGATGCTGATGATTATTGGAGTTTTGGTGGATAAGAGGTAAAGTAAGTGAGGAGCATATTTTTTTTTGTTGGTTTATATGGAACAAGGACGATGAAGTTGGCAGACTAGAACACTCAAGTAGAAGAAAGATAGTCTACACACACACTTTGTTAAATCACTAAGCAGTATAATTTTTTTTTTTTTTTGGCTCACTGACAGTTGTTCAGCAACCGTACATCTTGATCTGGATTGGCAAACATTGGTCTTGACATGATGACTATGACATTGACTAACTATTATTGACTGTTATACATTGCTACCACTACTACTTGATACACATGTCGAACATCAAATCTTTGACAGAATTGCATTTACACAGTTAAACACTATTCAATTACACAGTTGCACTTAATGTGGATGATAGATGAGTGAGTGTGTTTTGTGTGTTTTCCTTTCCTAATCCCAAATAATTGGTACCGACCTATCTCCTAAATATTATTTTACTTGTTTGTTGTGACTTGCACTGACACCCACAAATATTATAGGTTTACTGTTATTTGTGTATTGTAATAGTTAATATGACAGTTATCTGATATCATTTGTGTGTTTGTTATAATTTGTATGTTTAGTGTAAGAGCATTGAGAATAATTTTGTAAAAGCAATTGTGTGTGCATTCAAACTGTTGTTCATGCCCGCACCTGTTCAACATTAATGTGTGCCACTTAGAAATGTTTAATTTCTGCTAATGAACTCTGATGAACTGTCTAATTAGTGATAGTGAATATTATGGACTGTTACGTGCACTTGTTCAACATGATGGGTGCCACTAGGAGATGTTTAATTTGTGCTAATGAACTCTGATGAACTGTCTAATTAGTAATAGTGAATATTATGGACTGTTACGTGCACTTGTTCAACATGATGGGTGCCACTAGGAGATGTTTAATTTGTGCTAATGAACTCTGATGAACTGTCTAATTAGTAATAGTGAATATTATGGACTGTTACGTGCACTTGTTCAACATGATGGGTGCCACTGATGGACTGCTTCTACTGAAATGATGTCACTTGTTGGTGTCTGCACCTGTTCAACATTACTGGGTGCCACTGTTGGAACTGCTTCTACTGAGATAATGTCAATTGTTGGTGTCTGCACCTGCTCAAGGTTACTGGGTGCCACTAATGGAACTGCTTCTACTGAAATGTCACTTGTTGGTGTCTGCACCTGTTCAACATTGCTGGGTGCCACTGATGGAATTGCTTCTACTGAAATAATGTCACTTGTTGGTGTCTGCACCTGTTCAACATTGCTGGGTGCTACTGCTGGAACTGTTAACTACTCTGAGGAGTCCTACTTGTTATTGAACTATTGAAAGGATTTTATGTGAATTTTTTGTGTGTTTACTGTTTATGAGATGTTATGAGACTCTTACCTGCACCTATTCGTCATGGCTGACGCTATTGATTGAATTGTTTAACCACATGATACTTGTGTAAACTATTATGTAAAATCATATGTATGAAAGCATTTGTATTCCTTACTGTATTTTATGTATTAGGTTATTGAAGGGTCAGTGCAAAGCCAAAATTTATTTAGTTACATGACATTTACTTATTAATATTACTTTTTAATTTTTGTCTATATTTTTTGGACGAATTTGGTGGTATTTTCACCACTAATGCTGGCAAAAATACCATCAAATTCTAGCCCGTGGAGGAGGGACATATGAAAGGTGGCTACACTGAGTCACAGCGCCAGAGATTGCGACAAAGAGTATTATTCAGCCGCCTCCACTGGCAGTGCTTGCTGAGAAGTCGTAGTGGAGAGTGCTTCTCGAGAAGTCGTTGTGGAGAGTGCTTATTGAGAAGTGGGCAGTAGGAGTTCTGATGTAGCCGTGAATAGTTGTGAGCATGTTGTATGCAGTTGTTCTGATGGGCTAGACAGCCGATGCTATTCGATTGCGGATGTTGTAATGATCAGAGTGTATGTTTCGTCAATATATATGAAGGTAATAAATTTTTTTTTATTATTATTTCAAATGTCCTAACTAACAATGTCTCTTGGTCACAGGTTCAGTCAACAAAGCATCTGGCTTGTGTTCATGTATTAGAGTGTAATTCTGGTTTCTATGTGCAAGTATAGTATTTCAGTTTTATTTAATTAATTCAGTGTAAATGGTATTTAAAATATCTTGTCTTTTTGAAGAAGAACCGTGCCAGATGTGTACGTTGAATCACACTTCCACACACAGAACAGTTACACTTGTGTTTTGTTGTTTCGTAGGTTTTATAGTTGCTGGGGACTTAATTAATTAATTGTGTTAACGGAAGTTTTCTTTCATTCTTTGTTGTTATTGTATGCAGTCAGATTGCGTACTAATACTGGTCAGGGCCAACCAGTTACGAGACAGCGTAACCGGACAGACAGCTACGAAAATTAAAATTATTTGCATATTATATAATTAAGCCCCCATGCACGCGTTTGGGTGTCAAGACAGCAATACGTGAAACCTTCAGTGACTACGTCAGCAGACTATTGCTAATACTACTTTCACAAAATTGAAGAATTTGTGGTCGGATGTAAAGGTTGTTAGTGGCATCGAAACTAGTGTCCAGTCACTCACGGGAAAGACAGGAATAGAAATTGAGAGTAGTAAAACAGATGCAGAAATGCTTAGTTACAGTTTCAAACGTTTCTTTACAAAGGAAAACCACTAAAAAGACAAGGGAAATAGATATTAGTGTCAGTGCCGTTGAGAAACAACTGAAATCGTTAAAACTGAAGGAACCCCCCGTTGTATTATGGAACCACTACCAGATTCTGTACCCAACGTGCGGTTGGGTCAGTCCCTCTATTTTTAGAGGTTCATCGAACAAAAGTTCCTGCTCAGTAGTTGAAAGAAGCATAGTTCAGCCATCTACAAGAAGTGTAGCAGAAGTGATCCACAAAACTACCGTCCAGTATTATTGACAACTATTACTTGTAAAAACCTAGAATCTACTCTGAGCTCAAATATAAGGGGGTATCTTGAAAAGAAAGACTCATTCATACCAATGAGCATGGACTGCGGAAACATCGATCATGCGAAACCCAACTCACGCCTTCCTCACATAATATACTGAACGCTTTGGATTGACGCAGTCCGGTGGATGGAGTATTTCTCGATTTCCGAAAAGCATCTGACTCAGTACTGCACGTGCTCTCATTATCAAAAGTACGATCGAATGCAATTTCAGGCGAAATTTGTGAATGAATTGAGGATATTTTTGGCAGGGAAGACGCAGCAAGTTATCTTGGATCGAGAGTCATCGACAGATGTAGACGTAACTTCGGTTGTACCCCAAGGCAATATAATCAGTCCCTCACTTTTCAATCTTTGCTGACAGTATTAGTAGTAACCTCAGACATTCTGCAGAAGGTCCCGTTATCTACAATAGAGTCCAGTCCGAAGGAAGCTGCACAAATATTTAATCAGATTCTGGTAGGACCAAAGTGACATCGCCTCTTACTAAGTTTCCTCTTCTTCCACAGGATAACCACAGCATTTATGAAAGGAGTATGTAATATCAGCATAATCTTATCGTGAAATTGTTTTGTAATGCCATTTAGCCTGAAGATGAGGTATTCCCTCGAAATAAATAAATAATACAATAGTTAACAAAGTTTGTGACTGGTACCGGTAATTTTAATAAACATTTACATATTTCATGAGACAGTCGATGTCGAAAAATAGTCAAAACAACTTCAAATTCATTTTGAAGTAGACGCAACAGGAAACTGGCACAATTTTTAATTTTAAAGATAGGTTAAATTCTTAAAACATTAAACAAACTCATTTCATTTGCTAAATTCAGTTCTTCCATAGTAGAAGACCACCTTCCGTTTAAAGATAAAACATGGTTAATGACAGACGAGTTATGCCTTAACTGTCCACACGCTTTATAGGCCTGCTTGGTTTTAAAAATATGCAGAATTTTACTCATAATAAAAGTCTGTAGCTGAAGAATTAATATCTGCAAAACAACCATAACTTATTTTAAACCACATAAGACTATTGAACGAAAAATATTTACAAATGCTGCACAAAAAACTGTTTCATTGTCGAAACAACAAAAACTGTAGAAAGGACTTGAAACTGTTTCTGGCAGTCTATAGTGCAAATTCCTTTATGTGATTCTAGAACACATTTCAACACCAGTCAGAGTTCCTAGGAACACTATGGTCAAGGTATAACAGTCCCCCCCACATTCCATTGCCCTTGTTTCACTTTTGTGCGTGTTCATATTAGAGCCTGCTTTTAAGACACTTGAGATGCTAGATGATGTGTTTTTTACAATTCGTCAAAGCTGTAGAAAAAAAACCAAGAAAAATTATTTTACTATCCATTATGTTCAACCACTCTTTCAGATCTTTTGGGGTCTCTGGCAGAATTACATTTGTCATCGTCAAATCTTAATGTTTTTATTCCTTCTCCCCGTAATTTAATTCCCTATCGAAATTTCCCCTTTATTTCTCCTAGGTTGCTCAAATAAGAGATTGAATAACAATTCAGAGAGGCTGGAAGCGTGTCTCAACCCCTTCTCAACCACTGCTTTCTTTTCATGCACTTCGATTCTTATAACTGTAGTCTAGTGTCTGTACATGTTCTAGATAACTTTTAGCTTCCTCTATTTCCCCTCTGCTAGCTCTGTGCCACACGCCCTCTTAAACCGCGGAGCTGCAGAAGGATTCTGCTGCCACCTACGTACATTTTGCGTAAGGACTACAAGATAAGGGCTTGTGTGGAGGCGTGTAGCCGGTCATGTACACCTCGCCTCATTTGCTAGTAAACAGTAGTAGTGGTAAAAGGTACTCACCGCCATGCACCGTACGTTGACTCGTGGAGCATGTATGTAGATGTAGATGTACATAGGAACTCGCCTTTCTCGTCTTTTTTGATTTGTTACTGACCCTTAGATATTGTAGATGATGCATCTTGTTCGTCTGTTTTCGCACTTTGGTCAAAACCATCTAAGAACAACAGAAATCATATTCCGCCGTTTATTGTCGAAGGCTTTCAGTAGGACCACGATCACTAGCAAGGTATCCTGAGTAATCTTCTGTTAGCCTTCCGTTACCTAGCGCAATCGTCAGAAATGCTTTTCTGATATCTGAAACCCAACCGGTCATTGTCTAGTACGTCTTGTATTGTTCTTACTATCCTTATTTATAACATACAGGTCAGAAGTTTACAAGCATAGAATGTGAGAGTAATTACCCGATAGTTATCACACTTATCCGCACCTGCCCTCCTTGTCAATGTGATGATAATGTTTTCTTGTATATGTCACTTGTTTCCTAGGGTTGTGATACTGACCAAAGTACACTACTTCCTACAACGTCCACAAAATCCAATAACTCCGAAGGTATGTCATCGACTGTTTGTAGGGAAGCAGCCTACTAACGCCGTAATAAATTCACATCAGTCTTTCCATTGTGTGCCAGCCTAGTCCGCTGTAACTAGCTCTGACGTCATAAATGTTGCGCAATACTTTAAAAATCAAATAAATAACCTAAAATGTTTCTAGCATGTCAGGAGTAATACTAAATTAATATGTGTTGAATATCAGTTCGACAACTTTAGCCATTTTCGAAATTTGGACGTTTTTCTGTAAAAATCATTGGCGCAACAGAAAAGAGCTAGAGACTTCAAAATTTATAATTAGATTCCTCTTTCATAATAATTTAATAAAAACAGTACTTTGGGTTTCACAAATTAAAATTTTAGTGGAAATTCATGATTTTCTGGTTTTCGTTTTAAAACTTAAGGAAGCAAGATAGATTAAGTAGGCTAATAAATAAGGCTAGGATGTTTATATTTAAGTAGAATGGAGATCCGCTATCACCATAAGGATGTGAGAAGTACCTATAAAACTATAGCGATAGCGTATCTCCAAAGGACCAGTTCAGAGCTCGTCTACTGCGTGCAGTGTAATTAAATTAATTCTCTCGCCCAAAATATTTAACTTAGCCGCGTCAAACTTTTATTATGATTACTTACCTGTGTGTTGAATGCACATTTAAATTGAGATCTTCATCGGCCATCAACAAAAGAAGCTATGATTTATTCGGTAACTAAATGTGGTGCATTACTAGCCCAGCGGCTAGTCGGGAGAGCCGATTTGATCAGGCGTTCCCTTAGCTGTCCGCACCGCGGCTTTATATATAAGAACGCTGCGCGAGGAAGCAAGGCCCCAGTTCTCTCCAGACGCTGAATAGCACGCCATCTGGGTCGGGAGTCGCGTCGCGTCGGTATCATTGCTACAAACAGCCTCGGATGCCGTATTAAGTTACTCGAGATACGTGTAACCATGAAATCATTTTCGAGTGAAGTATTAATTCTGGGTTGACTTTCATTATCGATCTTCAGTTTGCGTATTGTCGTATTTTCACGTGCCGCCGCGGGACAGACATTCTACCAATTATTTAGCGTGGCGTTTGATGAAACATTATCATCAAATTATGGCGAGCATTCATTTAAATATTTAATTTGGACAGTTATAGTGGCATCAGCGCATTAGACTCTGAACTACTCTGTTAGTTAGATTGTGTGGATTCTTTTGTTTTCATCTGTGACTTTCAGAATACAGAACGTTTTTTTTTTTTCACGACCGTTTTTGATCATAAATCCTGGACAATCTCCTAATTCCTCAGAGCTATAAGCTGTAACTATAAGTGTATTCTCAGATGAAGTGGGCACTAGGAATTCTAATTACAGGCTTCACGTTTTGCTAATCACTTTCTGGTTGCCAATATTGTAGTTAGAGAGCCAGTGTTGAGAACGGCAAACAACAGCATAAGTAATAGAAACATTAATATAACAACAATTTCTGCACCAGCCGCCCTACATATGGTTAATCGGCCAGGAAATGCAGTGTTTCTACATTCTACAAAATTTTATACCACCTTAAAATTCTATCAGCCGCCCCACATGTTCAACGCTTAGTTGAACTCAGATAGTTTAGAACCCTCTCTAACAACTACCTAATTAGATCAGCTGTTTCTTCCATATGAACTTCTTCCCCCTCTTCTTAAGCTGTTAGGCATTGTTCATCTCTGTCCGTCTGTTATCCTGCATTTCATAGGTGTTTCCCGTCTGCACCTTCTTCGAAGTTATTTTGACTCTCCTACACGCCCTTTAAGTTTCTACCGAAATCGTAATTTTTCATTCTGTTGATTACCCTTTTTTATTCTTACTGGGCATGTTTGCCCATCTTGCTAATTAACACCCCACAAACCGACACTGCAGCCTTTCTACCTCATTCTTAAGATTTTTATATTGTTTCTTCTAGACATAACAGAGTATTTGCTGAGATAGTCATTGTAATTTCACATCTGCTTTTTCTATGGCTCAGCGACCTGCCTTCACTAGGCAATTTGTCCTTAATTTATGCCGAATTGAAAACTCCTATAAAATGTGAGTCTTTGACGTGGAATCAACAAGAACATGTAACATTTCGCAACAGGCTTCCTAAATTACGTGTGCACTTACCAGATATTTTTGTCTGCTCGTACTCGTTAATAGCGCCGATTAGAAACAAGTTTTTAGGTATAACGCTTAGTTAACGATGCAGTATCCCAAGGCTGGCGTTATTTTGTCATTTTATAACACAATAACTCCGCTTAATTTTTCTTGGAGGAAGTTCATAAACCTTTATAAAATGCATCATCATCTTATTTGAGTATTGTAATTATGTATGAAAGCCACAGTTTCTATCATTTTAGAAGGAAATTTTCACTCTACAGCGGAGTGTGCGATGATATGAAACTTCCTGGCAATGTTCCCGACTTCGAGTCTCGCTCTGGCACGCGGTTTTAATCTGCCAGGAAGTTTCTATCATTTTCCTATAAAAAGTCACATTAATCACATTTCAGACGTCAAAATTTAAATATATCAAACGTGTGAACTTAGCGTCAACATCTGTGATGATGACAAATCAACTGCCCATAAAAGGGGAGAAGTGACAGTGTGCAATATCATTTAAATTTCATAACAGCATTTAATTTTCCGTTTCGTTCGTATTTTTAAGCAACCAGTCAATGACGTAATTTTACCTCTCAGATTAGTATTTATGTCGCCAACCTCAAAGGGAATGTTATCAGTATTCAGACTGCAGCCTGTGATGCTACAGTACCTTCGACAATCCTTCACCATATTATACATGGAAAGCAAACAATTTTAACGTTATTAAAAAGGGAAAGAATCGTTATTTTTTGCTGTAAAATGTATGTTATTTCTTATGTTTTATGTTAAGGGCGTGGGGCCTGGGGGAAGGAACAGTCTTTACCTCAAGTTGCATAGCAATGCTCTCTGTCGCTCTGGCCAACACCAGCTGGGTGGGGGTGGGGCTGGAGGGGAGGAGGAGGGCAGAGGGCAGCGACTGTCCCAACGACGTTTACTTTCTCCCCCTCCCCCCCCTCTCTCTCTCTAGAATCTGGAATAAACCGCATGACTTAAATATTCCATATGCTAGTAGGTTACAAGTTTAAAATGTTCATTACAAAAACTGAGCAAGGATTTTGATTCATTTTTATAATAAAATTCCTTCGAATCAAGTTTAAATAAATTACAATTAATAATTTTACATTTACGTAATTACACACTCAGAACATTTTACAGCACGAACTAATTCTTCTTTCTTTGTGTGTGCAGCGCAGATATACTTCTTGCAAGAAGTAGAAGCTTTCATGTACTTACGGTCTTTGCTCCTGGCACATAATTAACAGCTGGACGTGTTACTCTCCCTCGTGGCTCTGTAATCATGTTTCCTCTACTTACAGCACACTGATCTTAATTACACTCATATCCAAAGTTTAATAGCGCTGTTGTGTATTTTGAGTGGAGGCATACATAATTCTGAGGTCGCAAACTTCTAGAGAAATATCTTTCAGGTACTGCTTTCTTCCAGAACTCTTTGTGGGATGAGTCTTTGCCCATTCCTTGTGTGTATTTTGAGATACGACATACGAATTGTACGCTAAAACGTCCATCAAATTGAGAAACACCGCCATTGGCCTTCGAAGCGCTGCCAGACGGCAGCTGTACATGCCCACACACTCACTGAGCGTATCCACTCCAGACTTTGTGTAGTTCTAGAATAGGATGACGTCAGGCTTCTCTTCCGTCACATTCGCATCTTGATGTTTGAGTTGACAACACTGTAACCCCCTTTCCTTTCTGAGGCACGTCACTGACTAAAGTGGCATCATCGCTAAAGGCAAATCGCCTTTGGAACGCTCGAAGTTCTTCATCCGCCGTAGCCGACTCACTAGGATTTTTAAACTCTGAGAACTTATTGTAATGTTCCAGAAATCTCTAAAAGAAACTTTTTTGTCGGACTCTTTTCGATATTCTCGAGTTAGAGCGTAATCAAAATGCAGGTACTTTAGTATCAGCCTCAGTATATGCTCCGAAGATGAATCTCGGTACATCCGTAACTTTTCTTTACTATATATATCATGTAAACTGTGGTTGTTCTGTCTATGTCCAAAAAAATTCCAATTGCTGACACAATTTCTTCCCTTTCAAAATCTTTAAAAGTTTTCACGAAAATTTCTTCACATGATTCCCGAAGAATGCCTAGCTTTTGTTTGGTATTCGTCATAGTATTACCCAAGAAGTTATCAGCAAAGTACACGAGAAAAGCTTTACCTGACCTGATCTACCAGGTTTTATCCCAGGCTTAGTTCCTTTCGGAGCTCTCATTATGTTAGCAGGAGACCTCCATCCTCGATTTACGCAAAGTTGTGTCTTCCATATTATACGTGACAGGCCCACAATTTCTCTGTCAACTGATGAGTTGTGCTTCTGGCCTTGGTCGCCTTCTTCTTGCATCAATATCTAAAAAAAAAAAAAAATGAAACGGAGGCTAGCACGCTAACCACTCATCTACTGAGGCAGACATCCTAATATACTCAGTAATATCTCCTCCAAACCTTAGTAAATTTCAATATTTTCCCTCATCTTCATCCGGCTCGCCGCTGTAAGAAACTACTTGATGAGAAACATCCACGACTACATCTTCAGTTTTACTGCTTGAACTTTCGGAGAGTTCTCCACTAAATTCATTGTCTGAGCTCTCAAGCAAATTTCTTTTTCGTCATCTGACAATCTTTGAATACATTCTAACAACGTACCACGGAAATACAAGCTTCTACTGACCACACTATTTACCGCTTGGCTGTTACGTTGCTACACATTCAGTCACAACAATCGCTATAGGCCAGCAATGAATGTAAAGCAAAAGCTTTTCTTAATTTTAATGGGGCAATAATCATTACCATAAATGTCATATATTAGCTACAGCTATCTAATTAATCTTCGGAACTTTACAGTGGTTTGCACCCGCTGTAAGAGTTGAGCATCACAGCAGCAATGCACGTAAGATGTAGTATGTAGTACGTATATATTGGGTGGAAGAATAAAGGAATAACGTACGGAGCTAAGGTAACACAGAATACAACGAATAAACCTGAACTAAATTCCGTCCGAACAGGCCTTGGAAGGTCCAACGGAACCGTCCGGTCGCCATGTCATCCTCAGTCCATAGGCGTCACTGGATGCGGATCTGAAGGGGCACCTGGTCAGTACACTGCTCTCCCGGCCGTAGGTCAGCTTACGAGGCCGTAGCCGCTACTTCTCAATTAAGTAGCTCCTCAGTTTGCCTCACAAGGGCTGAGTTCATCCCTCTTGCCAACAGCGCTCGAGAGACCGGATGGTCACCCATCCAAGTACTAGCCCAGCACGACAGCGCTTAACTTCGGTGATCTGACGGGAACCGGTGTTGCCACTGCGGCAAGGGCGCGAATACAACGAATATTTAATTCAAATGTCAGTATTTGCGATCTGATTTTAAAGGAAATATGAACCAGGATTTATTTTCAAAGAATTATTCTTAAGAATTTATTTTATTTACTACCGATTCATCAAGAACATGAACACATTTAATCACACTATGTAAGCGTGTAAGTAGTTGCCAGGGAGTAACTGATGAAATCATAAGCAAATTCCTTTTAACAAATGGGAATTTTATTCACTTTTTATAGTGCCTAAAAGCAGTTTTTCAAAGAAACAGATTTAAAATTATAATCACAAAGCACTCTCTAAATATCAAGTTACAATTTATTCAGAGGCAGAAAGAAACAAGTTTTAACTGTATGAGCTTTCGGGCAGAGAACCTTACCGCTACCTTCTGACACGGCCGTAGTTACGACCGCTCACAACAGCCTCTGAAAGACTACACTGGTGCAAATCTGCAACATAGCAGATTACTTTAAACTAAAAGTTTTAACAATTTACACAACCACACAAACTATGCACCCCCGCAGGAGGCATGGAAATGGTACAAAAGACTAACAATTAAAATACTAATTTTGCCACCGAAGGTGCCACTTGATTTTAAGTTCTAAGGAAAGTCTTACGGTGAAAGAGGGCAACTTTATATACTAAAATGACCATTTAAATAAAAGCTCATGAAATGAAATCTTCTATAAAAGTATACAAGGCTGGCCAAACAAGTTAACATGCTCTACTCTACACAGATACCGCCTCTCAAGATGATAGGCAAGATCAAAACATATTTCAGGAATTAGGCCGTTACACTCCAAGCAATAAATTAGTTAACCCCAAATCCGACAAACATGACAGAGGCAGCTACTAACGTACGATATATTGATAGGGAGATTACCGAACAATCCGAACCGCAGGTTTCTCTAACCCGCCCCTACTCCACAAAGGAAAAACGGACCACCCAATTCATAAACAACCACCTTCCCGTAGGTGGGCAAACGGAAACGGGTGGGGCGACCCCAAAACAAAACGGCTGGTGACCTCACCAAGAAAACAAGTAGAATTTAACAAGTAAATGAAACAACATATCATCAATCACTTAACTTCTAATAAACTGCGATTTCTGGAGAAGACCTGGCGCGGCACCCCAAAATCGCTCTCCCGAACCGTCCGCTGCCAGCCGCTTCAACGGACGCAAGAAGGCGCGCCGATCTACCGTCTCACGGCGTCGCAGCTCGCCCCGGCCAGACCGATGTCGTGGGTCGACTCCTGTTGCTCTCGTGTCGACTGCGAAGCCACTATCCCCTCTCTATATGGCGCGGCCCACAGGACTCACGTGGCGACGTCACATGCACCGATACTCAAGCCGGACAAGTCATCTTGTGTCTCAGTGCGCGACCGACAGACCGATCGATGCAACCGCCTTGACCATTGCCTGAGCAAACTCGAGCAGACTGGCGGCCTAACGCACAGAGCCAGACGCAGGAACTAAGCCCCGATCGAGCGATCACTGCCTGAGTTCTGTTACTGGCGAAGTGGCAAGACTCTCATTTTGCCGGCTTTAAAGGTTGATCCGAACGAAAGACATACTGTCAATCAGAACGACATACATACTCTAGCTGCCTCACAAATGCGGACGAGCGACACACTAGCAAGCTGGGGACGAGAGACTGACCCAGACTGACCGACTGGCGAGCTCATAGCGCCCCTTAAATGCACGTGAACAGGCAGCCTTTCCCCTTTCCCACCAGAGGGAGACACCAAAGCTGCGATTGCTACAGCGGCGTCACCGCCAGAGACGGAGGGCGACTGCTTCACACAACGCGCTGCGGCGGGCTCTTCTAAACAGCAATTTTTACCACGGCTCAAAATAATTTCACTATATTTTATGACGATTCTTTTGAATTACTCTACGAAAATCAAGCAAAGATGACTATCTGATGTTTAGTATAGTTTGTGGGCCGCACAACTGTGTAGTCAACAGCATCCGTACAAAGTCCCAATTTTTACACAGTCCAATGTTTACGCAGTCAAATCGAGCCACTGTAACGACTGATGATGATGATTGTGGTATCAACGTTCGATACCGGACTTGTTAGGGGTTGCAGTTATCGACCGCGGTCCGTATTAGTATCGTTGGACCCGCCAATCACGAACAGCGACGCTAGCGCCGCTCCGCGACTTCTATCAAGTTTCTGGCGAGCTCTCGTCCACTCCTACTCGCGACGTCAAGTAGTAAAGTAGCATAGCCCTCAGCTGATAGGAAGCAACCTCTAACAAGGCGCTTAGTAACGTATAGCCTAAGCGAGGCCTCAATAGCTATCTGTTTATAATTATACTCGTTGCAGATCCAGACCATGCAGCCAGTACCTTATCGACGTTCTGACAAACCTGTTGTGATTTATGTGTTTCTATTTAGCATTGGCCACCAGTCAACATTGGCGACGACTCGTTCGTCGTCATCATAACAATGATGATGATGAAACTATGAGGACAACACAAACATCCAACCGGCGGGATGACTGAGTGTTTCTCGATGACTGTGTCGGCAAAGTACGAAGATTTTGGTATTCTTCATGGCGAAACGAATCATTAGTTAGTAATACTGAAAGCTAATTTTTCATATCTATTTTCTCTACTGTATCTTGTTAAAGGGTTGTATTTTTCTAGCCTTGCGATAGTATTAACTCATGTACAGTAAACGTGTAGAGTAATATTTTTTGCCCGTTGAGAAGATTTTCAAGACCATATGGTAGCTTTCTGTAAGTAGTTGTATTATAGATGTTTCAATACTAGTACAGTAAATTATCTTCTCTTTGTAGATGTCTGTTATCGTCAACAATATTTTCAGGTTTAAGAAGAATAATTATGTTTGTAGTATTTTAAGATATATATTTAGGTACTCTTCTAAAGCCAAATAACATTTAGCCCTTTATCTAGAACTCGCCACATTCACATAATTTAGCATTGTTGTTTTGCAAAATTGTTTTTGGTATATAATCGACATTTCTATATCTTAAATTTAGCTTATACGTCGTCGCCGTAAGACATCCTGTGGCATAAATTTGCCATTTCTAAGAAACGTGTGGGAATCTTGACCACTCCGTAGTCCCTTTCCCGTGCATTCTCATATTCAGAAAGAGTCGCGTTCGGTGGGAAATGGGAGATAGCCCGGAAATAGCCAAACTGCCTGTGAATAGCCACCTAAAATTCCCATAGAGATATAACAACGTATCAGATAATCTCCAATAATCCGGAGCCCGGAATCGATGAGACCGTGGTTCAATTTCCTCTAGCGGAATTTCGCGGTCTGTACATTCGCCTGTGCAAATAGGTTACTTAAATAGTTTACAGCAATTGTCGTTAGTTATACACACAGTTTTCCAGCGACGTTATAAAGTACACTGTAGAGTCAACACTATACACTCGAGATAGATCCCTCTTCGTTGCGTTTTTGTGTTACGGCGTCATATTCGTGTAGTCGACGCGGCTTCGCTGGTGGAGAGGACGTGAAATATTGAGGCCGGCGTGCCCGCCTTCCCTGCACTACACGCTTTGATATCGAGGAGTCTATAGAAGCAGTTGTTTACTCAACGTGCTCTATTGATGTGTGCTTCATACAGCGCTTCTCATCACAGCACGGCATACGAAAAATTCGGATCCTGGTAGCAAACATCGTGGTACTCGAAGGGACGCTCACTGCTCCCTCGAAGATTCTAAACACAATAGGGTAGGAGAAAAAGCAATTTTTCTCTCCTTTGTCGTACTAACACAAAAATAATTTCACAACGGCAGACATATATTCCCATGACTTTTAGATTTCGGTGTGATCTGAAACCTCCACATGCTGTAGTTGACATTTGTAATCTCTTTTGAATGGAATGAGGAATAGGCCTAAACATTTATTTGAGGAAACTCCCTCCTAGCTATTTCTGTGACAATTTATAAAAATATCCACGGCTGCCGAACAAGCATCCCCCAGTTTTTGATGAGCAAGGAACCAACATTATTTGTCATTGTATAAAGGAGACTAGGACATTCCTTAAAACATGTGGTTGTCTTGTTAAAATATGACATAAATTACTTAAATGGTGAAAATTAAGCCCTGAAACCTCCAAGCTATACAAACGCATAATTATTATACCGCAGAAAATAATTTCTAAAGGCTGTCTGACCCATAACGTTTAGTAGAAATAATCACATGCACAAAGTTTGATAATCTTGCAAAACTAAGAAATGGGTTTGTGTAGTTAATATTGGGATGCGTAAAGGCAGTGAATGAAAACGAACAAGTGTTAGCTTTCCGCTTACAGCGTCCAGCTGGGCAGTGAGGGTATTTCCTCAGTTTGGTAATCATTGACTGTACGCACTATGAATACTAGAACATCTGAATGAACATATAAATCCTCAGTTTCGTTTTTATGCGTGAAATCACTTCGCATGTTATTTAACAAACAGGAGTCGGTGAAACAGCACCAGTCGACTTACATCATCTCCTTCTGAAGTCTGATAGCACGTAGCCGGCCTCTGTGGCCGAGCGGCTCTAGGCGCTTAAGTCCGAAACCGCGCTGCTGCTACGATAGCAGGTTCGACAGGTTGGACAGGTTTAAGTTGTTCTAAGTCTAGGAGGCTGATGACGTCAGATGTTAAGTCCCATAGTGCTTAGAGCCATTTGACAGCACGTAAAAGAAAACCTTCCTTGTTGTCTCGTCACTGCAACTCAGTACGCTCTGGAATGTTTTTGGATCGTGAGGTGAACAAAATAAGTCAAGTACCGGAACATCACGTTCCCAATCTACGACTTTGAACAAAGCCAAAAGTATTTCATAACTCAGAAGAGGGTAACATCTTCAAATTTGCAAGCCAGAGAAGTGAAGGGATAGTATAATGGTCTATAACCAGCTTCCATACAAACAAGTTTGAGAAACGTACAAGTTTCCGTTTTAGCATGCGCAAGCTCGCTACACCATTTTTAATAGCGGAGGAATGGCGTGTAAGCGTTACCAATATAACATAAACACATTAACTAAGCTCACCGCGACAGGTAACTGAAATAGTCTCACCCAATTATTTGTTGACTGTTTTTTTTCGCACCAGTACATATCACTACCAGAAAAAGACAATCGCCTGTACAACCGAACAGACCTCCTTCGCACACACAACAGAGCAGAAGAGCTTTTGCATATAAGGCCAGTATCTTCACTACAAAAAGAGATCATCCACAGCACTTAAATTGATTGATTGGAACTGGTCTTAAAGTACTACGAAGATAAATGTCGCGAACCACTAAAGGCAACAACAGTTGGAAGAAATGAGTCCCTAATGTATAGGCAATTTCCAGTAAGTCTGCAGCCTTCTAACCACAGCTGTTGTCATCTTGAAAAATGGGAGGGCCCATTACGAAGGTGACACTTGGTGACGGAATGTGTTGAAATAAACATCCCCCATCATGTTCTATGGAAGACCTAATGAATGGCACCAATTTATTTTACGACAAACCCTACGAAAAGATCACAAAACCATCTCTGATCATACACTGTGGCTTGAACTCTTTATTGGGCGTCGGTGCACCCGACGCTACGTCTCTTGGGAAAAGAGGTGAAACCGTGACTCGTCGCACTACGTTACAAGCCTCCATTCAGCTGCTGTCCAGTTTTTGCGTCGTGCAATTTTGTGTGCCGCTGTCTGTGAGGTTCCCGCTGTAAGTATTAGCCATTAGTCCTTCATCCTGTGAGGTAGATCGAGTGAGGAAGGTCCCTAACACTACATGTTTTGTGATGCCCAGACAGCGCGCTAATGGGCCTCCACATGGTAATAGCACTTTCCTTGGCGTAGCGTATCACGCCACGGACTGCAGGACTGGCACTAGAGATCAGAAACGGAGCTGGTATGTCTCTATGTTCCGCGAATATGACGAGTCTGACGAGGGATAATCCCCACCGCATCGCTCTCAGGTTCAGTGGTAAGAGGGCCCAGTGGATGGCCCGTCAAAAAGTGAACACAGATCAAGCATGAAAACGGGATGAAGGTGTGTAACACCATAGCTTTAATGCTGTTCGGATTTATTTTGCCTTTTGCTTTGGTTTAATGTTACAACATTGAGTATCTGTAAATGTGTTTGAATCGATAACATAAAATTGTATACTCCTTTCTTTTTAAAAAACTTTGGATGTCATGGTTTGATTCTATGCAGTGTAGTATATCTGTCATTTAAATTCTTTATCCCATTTGGAGGGAATAAAACTTACTATATATATAATTGTAACTTACTATATATATAATTGTAATTTCTGTGTGAATAATTTTTCGTAGAAATATCAATATGTGCAAATGTCCTGTTTTATTTAATGTGTTTGGTTGCTGTTATGTAAACTGCTGATCCTCACCTAGGGTTTTTAGTTCTTTAGTATATAAAAGGTGTTGTAGTTCCCCTCGGGAACGGAACTGTGTAGCGCGCGCAAATTGTGGTTGGCCTAGGTAGCAAAGGTCGAACAAGAGTCAGTCGGAGACGAGCTACCAAACTGTGCACTACTATCTAAAAGTATCATATTGTGCTGGTTCCGAGAGAGGGTTTTTCTGCCACTTTCCAATGCCTCGGATGGATGGATAAACAGCTGGAACGATTCTGGAGTTGGTATCCATCATCGCCACCAAGAAGGGACAGAGTCCAGCAATTCTGCCTGCAAACCCACCTACCAACATGCAGTTGCCACCACATTGCGCAATCACTGTAACGGAATACTATAATAATGTACAATGAAGGATCAGCTTGTTGGATGTTTTAGTGCACAAATATAAGGTAACTTATAACTGAATTTATGTACCTACCTTGATTTTTTCCCTACCACAACACCTCTCAGGTTCCTCTCCATTTGAACTATGATTACCGAGTGTCCCAGTTTGTGGAAAAAGTGAAAGCCTCAAAGTCAAATATTTAAATAATGTTGTTTGATCTTTGCTAGGAAGGGAGTATTCAGGTTTACTGTGGATTTAGTGAAATTGTAGGAGGTAGTAAATGTAGTGTTGTGGAAGCCTCCCAGGGATGGAAACATTCTAATTTAAAGTTTTGTGGAGTTTCAAAGTCACCCATTTAATCATTTACTTGAAAGTAGAAGACTGAGGTAATAAATACAATTTGCAGTTTCTTTTAAAGATTAAAAGTTCATAAAACTGAGGCTTATAAAATTTTGCTTAGTAAATGATCACATTGCTGCCTGTAGTAAATTTTAAAAGGTGAATCAGTTTCTTGAAATTTTGTCAACATTGTGTTTCACTGTAGTAAAAGTGGAAAACTGTAATAGTAGAAAGTTATATGTTCATGATTGCTAAGTGTTTGTGTCTCTTGTGTCTCTTGGAAGTGTATAACAGGATCCACAGCTTGTCTATCGTGCTAATACTAGGTAACAAGTAACGGTAAGCCCACTATTTATGAAAACCATAATTTCTTTATTCAGAAGACAGTGAGAAGTAACCTGTTGGTGAATTCCATTTAACTTCCATTCTAAATAGAATAGTATTTAGTTGAGAGGTATTTAACCTGTGACCAGTTCATAAAAATGCAGTGAACTGCATTTATAACTTTATGTGAGCTAGGAAAATATTTGAACAATAATACTGAACCTATGTTCAATTAATGATTCTGCAGTGAATAGTAACAATAACGTTATAAAGACCATTCAGTCTGAATAAGCACTGAAAGTAATAGTGTGTTTCGTTATTTGTTATATTTATGCAAATAGTTTGTGCTGCTCTAGCTGTTAGTTCCAACCTTAGCGTTAACATATGCAGGTGTCAGAGTTCATTGCACTCGCGTATGGTAAAATGTAGGTTGTGTTATCAGTTAAAGTTACTCATACCTAACTTTTTAAACAAGAATGTTAATCATTCTATTGCCTAATTAGGCTGGCGACCGCTTTCTTTACTCTTTAAACAGTGTAGCTAAGTAAAATATTATTTTTTACTGTTTAAATGTTTACGTAATTCTGACTTTCACTTCCGATAAGCCACTTCCGTTAGGTACAACACGGTCAACATATCAAAATTCCTCTCAGAGGGTAACACTGCTCTGTTGCTTTATACCATAATTACTCTAACAAAATAATTCTGCTTTGCAAACTGCCTCCAGCTTCGAGGTTATGGTATAGCAGTAGCGGACAGTAGTTTTATACGTGGCTTTTCCGTGACAGGAGTGTTTGTTCTGTTGGGGCATAGTACGTAATAAACCAAATTTGGTATTTCATAACATAAGCTACGTAAAATGCTGTTGCAGTGTTATAGGTGTACTGAACCGTGAAAAAAAAACAAAGCAAAATACGAACAGTGAACGGTCCTAGCGCTAGACGTGCAAGACAGAGCAACGCGTAAGAACCAAGGCGACGGCGCTATGTGGACACGGTGTTGGACTGCTATGGGGATGAGCCGTGCTCAAACCCCGATGGTGCCAACAATTTTTTTCCGCTCTTCGCTCTATTTAAAATTTGTGTCTGTGTCGTGGTGTAACGTTCTTTTGTTGCAGCTAGGCGTAAAGTAGAGTCCTACACTTAAGCGCAAAAGATACTGGTACAGGTATGCGTATTCTAATACAGAGATATGTAAACAGGCAGAATACGTCGCTGCGGTCGGCAACGCATATGGAAGACTACATTTACTACCGCCCACAATTTCACTAAATCCACAGTAAATCTGAATGCTCCCTTCCTAGCAAAGATCAAACAACATTAACTATTTGACTTTGAGGCTTTCACTTTTTCCACAAACTGGGACACTCGGTAATCATAGTTCAAATGGAGAGGAACCTGAGAGGTTACCTTATATTTGTGCACACTAAGGCATCCAACAAGCTTATCCTTCCCTGTACATTATTATAGTATTCCGTTACAGTGATTGCGCAATGTGGTGGCAACTGCATGTTGGTAGATGGATTTGCAGGCAGAATTGCTGGACTCTGTCGCTTTTTCGTGGCGATGATGGATAGCAATTCCAGAATCGTTCCAGCTATTTATCCATCCATCCGAGGCATTGGAAAGTGGCAGAAAAAGCCTCTCTCGGAACCAGCACAATATGATACTTTTACATAGTAGTGCACAGTTTGGTAGCTCGTCTCCGACTGACTCTTGTTCCACCTTTGCTACCTAGGCCAACCACAATTTGCCTGCGCTACACAGTTCCGTTCCCGAGGGGAACTAAAACACCTTTTATATACTAAAGAACTAAGAACCCTAAGTGAGGATCAGCAGTTTACATAACAGCAACCTACTGCCACTACAATGGCAAGTTATCAGAATTTAAGTGAGTTTCAATGTGGTGTTATAGTCGGATAACGAGCGATGAGGCACGGCATCTCCGAGGTAACGATGAAGTGGATATTTTCCCGTACGACCTTTTCACGAGCGAACCGAGAATATCAGGAATCCGGCAAAACATCTCATCTCCGACATAGCTGGTGCTTGAAAAAGATCCTGCAAGAACGCGACAAACGACGACTGAAGAGAATCGTTCAACGAGACAGAAGTGCAATACTCTCGCAAACTGCTGCAGATTTCACTGCTGGGCCATGAACAAGTGCCAGCGCGCGAACCATTCAACGAAACATGATCGACAGGAGCTTTCAGAGCCGAAGGTCAACTCGTGTACCCTTGATGACTGCACAACACAAAGCTTTACAACTCGCGTGGGCCCGTCAACAGCGACAGTGGACTGTCCATGTCTGGAAACATGTTGCCTGGTCGGACGAGTCTCGTTTCTAAATGTATCGAGTGTATAGACGTGTACGGGTATGGAGACATCCTTACGAATCCATGGACCCGACATGTCAGCAGGGGACTGTTCAAGCTGGTTGAGACTCTGTAATTGGTTGGGGCATGTGCAGATGGAGTAATATGGGAACCCTGATATGGCTAGTTACGTCTCTGACAGGTGACACGTACGTAAGCATCCATTCATGTCTATTTTGCATTTCGACGGACTTGAACGATTCCAGCTGGACAATTCGACACCCCACATGTCCAGAATTTCTCCAGGAACACTCTTCTGCGTTTAAACACTTCCGCTGACCACCAAACGCCCAGACGTGAACATTATTGAGCATATCTGCTATGCCTTGCAACCTGCTGTTCAGGAAAGATCTCCACTCCCTCGTACTCTTTCCGACTTATGGACAGTACTGCAGGATTCATGGTCTCATCTCCCTCCAGGGCTACTTCAGCCATTAGTGGAGTCCGTGCCACGTACTGTTGCGGCACTTGCGCTTGCTCGCGGGAGCCTGCACGATGTTAGCCTGGTGTACCAGTTTCTTTGGCCCTTCAGTGTGTCATGACAGTGAATTCTGCACAACTACTCTGTTATCAGCGGAAAGGAAGTGACTTTCGAATGGGAATCGCAAACTTTTGGTGACAAGGGGACAAGTCAAATAAGTCCTCCACTAAAAAACCCTTCTCGTCTGTCATACTCGGCGTTAGTGACAGTACGTGTGTGATGTGACAGGAGTCTCTTATCGATGCACCTTACTTGTATTACTGGCGAATGAGTGAGACATCCATCCTTTCCCGATCTGGCTATGCGAATGAATTCTAATGTGACCACTCCAAGGAAAAGATGAAAACATTGTAGTTTGTCACATAAGCTGCAACAAATGAAGACAACAGTTTCACAGTCACACAGTTTTTCCTGTGCTTTATTAAAATATATGTTTTTAACGTTTTTGAAGTTGCGTTCCATTTTGGAAATTTTGACTCTGGTATTCCGTTGCTGTAATATAGTTCACACCCGTATATTTGTTGTTTTTATTTTTTTCCTTATTTACACTACAAGTTCCGTAGGACGAAATTGAGGAGCAAGTCTCCAAGTTCATGGAACGTGTCAGTACATGAAATTACAACATAAATGTAATAAAAGATAAAAATAAAACGTTTATGAAACCGAAGAAAGTCAAGACAGACGTTTAAGTAAACGCAATAAACAATACGACTACAGTCAGCTTAAGTTTTCAAAAAACTCCTAGACAGAATAGAAGCAATGACCCATGAGGAAACTCTTCAGTTTCGATTTGAAAGCGCGTGTATTACTGCTAAGATATTTGAATTCTTAATGAAAATGGATGCAGCAGTATACTGCACACTTTTCTGCCCAATAGTTATGGATGTCCGTGGCAAATGCAGGTTTTATTTCTGCCGAGTATTAACTGAGTGAAAGCTGCTTATTCTTGGGAGTAAGTTAATATTGTTAAGAAGAAATGACAGTAAGGAATATATATGTTGAGAGACAAGTGTCAAAATACCCAGACTAGTCGACGAGAGGTTCGTGAACTTATCGCCCGAACCGCCCGTTTCTGAGCCCAAAATATCCTTTAAGAATGGGAAGAATTACCCCAAAATACCATACGGCATAAGCGAATGAAAGAAGCAAAGTAGACTAATTGTCGTGTCGAACGGTCACTCACTTCAGATACCGTTAGAATAGTAAAAAAGACAGCATAAAGTCTTTGAAGAAGATCCTGGATGTGGGCTTTCCATGACAATTTACTATACATCTGAACACCCAGAAATCTGAACTGTTGAGTTTCACTAATCATATGTTCATTCTGCGAAATGAAAACGTCAGGTTTTGTTGACTTGTGAGTTAGAAACAGTAAAAACTGAGTCTTACTGCCATTTAGCATTAAGTTATTTTCTACAACCCATGAACTTACCTCCTGAACTGGACTATTTGAAACCGAGCCAATGCTGCACACAGCATCCTTTATTACCAAGCTAGCGTCATATTCAGACAGAAATATTTTAGAGATACCCATAATACTATAGGCCATATGGCGTATCATTTATATAAATAAGGAACCGCAGTGGCCCCAACACTGATCCCTGGGGCACCCCCCACCCCCGCCTCCCCCCACTTGACTGGACCCCACATCATAGACATTCTCAACATTGTGAATAATGACCTTTTGCTGTCTGTTGCTAAAATAAGAGGTGAACCGATTGCGAGCTACTCCCCGTATTCCATAATGGTCCGACTTCTGCACCAATATTTTGTGATTAACCCAGTCAAACGCCTTAGTTAAATAAAAAAATATGCTTAGCGTTCAAAACCTTTTGTTTAATCCATCCAGTGCCACACTGAGAAAAGAAAATATAGCATTTTCCGTTGTTAAACGACTTGTAAAACCAAACTGTACACTTGATAGCAAATTGTGTGACATAAACTGATCAATTATCCTTACATACACAGAGTTTTCGATAACTTCTGTGAGACGAATAATTGGTATCCCGCCTTGTGATGTCGAGAGTTAATGCGCGATAACAGTTATCGCAGTAAGCCACACTGCTGAACAGCCCGCAGTATTGGAGCCATACCCTGTGAAGGAGACAGCGAGTTGTGTCCAAGCAATGAGTCATGTGCACATGCTGCTACTGCAGCCTGTGAACGTACCAGCATGTCACTAAACAGGAGCTTATATTCATTCCACATATGAATCTAAGTAAACTATATTAAATATTATTAAATCATTTTCAAAATCGGTACACTAGTTTTTGTTATACAGGAGAAGACTGTATAAAAACTTTAATGTTGTAACTATCATAGTTTCATAGATAGAGAAAATTACTTAAACAGTCAAAAACCGACACTTATTGAATTAAATTGAGTTGGGAACTATGACAGTTTATCTTTTGGGCTCATTTGAAAACATAACCAGAACTCTCAATGGGCTTAATTATTTAATTAAGATTTTCATTTTAAAACTTAAACTACTTTAGGTTTTCACAATATAAAAATCAGACAGAATATGATTTGTGTCTAATATTATTGTGGGAGTTAATGAGAGTGAGTGAGAGCGTGTATGTGTTACATACGTTACATTTCAAGATTAAATTTATGTAATACATTGCGTAATCATAGCGTGGGGAGGATGTTTGTGCCAACTTTGCTGATGACATATGTCCAAGTGTACTTGCTTTTGTAAGGAGGCAGCCAGAATAACGGATGAAAGTAAAATCATATCATAAATTTATTCCAAGGTTAATTTCCTTTTCATATGGTTTTATTAAATCTTATATTAGTACTTGGATGTTGGAATGACGTAAATGCATCTGTGAATAGTGATATGTGCAGGCCAGTTTTGGCGCGAGAATTATCTCGAATAATTCTCCTGGTTGGCCAACCAAAATGATCGGGCAATCAGAGTTGCGCTGAACCCGCGCATTGCTAGATAGATATGCGGTGGTAGAATCAACATCAGGGGAGTCGCTGGGTAGCTATTGAATGGGCAGGTCATGTTGAACGTTTCCATCTGCATAATGTGTAAAATGAAGAAGTTATGGGAATTTCGAGTCCAGATTGTGTTTCTGTAGAAGCGGTTGCATTTACGGACAGTTTTGTGAAGTTAGGAAGTTCTAGAATTGTTTTGTTGGAAAGACAAACGCGTGTTAACTTTCGGCCTTTGTTAAATTCCACTTGACCTGTTTCGTATCTGTGTATGGAATATTTGGCAAGCCAATCCCTTAACAGAAATCCACTGAAAGGGACTGAATGCGAAACTCAGATATAGTAGCGGAGTATTGACTGTGAAATCGTGTAATGCTTCAGGTTGGACTTAAGTGCATTTCTGGCCACCTTCCGTGTGTACTGGTTTGCTTGAACTGTGAACCGAGGACTGTGATGTTGTTCGCTAATTACATGTGGGCTGATGGCAGGTATTTTTTTAAAACTGAAATGGAATAAAAGACTCGTTTCAGAATTTTGACATTTTACTGACAGAACGAAGCAACCTTTTTCCGCCCGAAAAGTATTATAAGAATTTACAGGATCGCTTGCTACCAAAGTTTACGCGGACTTTTCAGTGTAAGTATTGACAGCGTGTTCTTGAACACTGCTTTGACGTCATCAGCGCTGTACATACGTATGCAGAGAAACTTGCTGGTGATCTGCCGCCGTACTGAGGTAGGTGGAACTATTTGCAGTGTTGCAGTGAACAGTACGACGAACGAGCAAACTTATTTAACTCCTCCGCCGTAGCGTGCTTTCATCGTTCATCACATTTTCTTGCGACGGTAATGTGTTCTTACCACGTGACTCCTACTCTGTAAACAATGTATAGTATGACAAGTGCTATGACTACACAAAGCGAACAAACATGCCAATGACCCGACGGACAGCCCGTAATTTTGTGAAAAAAATAAATAAATGAAAATAGATGAGATGAGGGATATACCTTCCTCCAGTTTTGATGCTTGATCTGTGTTCAGTTTTTGACGGGCCGTCCACGGGCCATCTCACCACTGAATCTGAGGGGAAGGGTGTGCTATTGGGAGTTTCCCTTGTGAGAAGCCGGCCGGTGTGACCGAGCAGTTCTAGGCGCTTCAGTCTGGAACCGCGCGACCGCTACGGCCGCAGGCTCGAATCCTGCCTCGGGCATGGATGTGTGTGGGATTCCTTAGGTTAGTTAGGTTTAAGTAGTTCTAAGTTCTAGGGGACTGATGACCTCAGATGTTAAGTCCCATAGTGCTCAGAGCCATTTGAACCATTTTTGAACCTTGTGAGAACCGTAGCGCTGCGATCGCCTCATACCCGTCGATTCGTTCTGTCTTACTGAAGCATGTAGGAGTGTAAGGCTAGTCCTGACTTAATGTTAGTACAGAAGATGAGTACACGATCTTGCTGTTCTAAAGTAGCGATGATAAGGTAACGTGACCAATTATCGCGATCACGTGGTCTTTGACGAACTGTGTTTTGTGGGACTGTCGAAAGTGTGACGAAAATTATCGATGGAAAATAAACAATGCCGAACATGCTCCGTTAGAGGAGGGTTGACACGTGAAATAAGTTTCACGCTACAGTCCATGCAACACACAAAAGACATACACCTTTCGTCCAGCGCAAACAAAATGGTTGTATTCTTGTTTATTCTACCTCCACTATGAGAAAACATACGTGTTGTATCAAACGAAAACTGGGTACAGAGTAACATCACTGACTTATTCCTGCGACAAAAAGCGTGTTATTTTTGTATTCATTTCGTCATGGCAACTAGCGTTTATGGACTAATAGCGAGTTGTGTAGCTTACCATTCATTTCTGCAATTTATTTTAAAAACTAATCACCATTTAGAGATCCCATATCATCCTCATATTACGCTTTATGGTACCGTCGAAACATACGCGGTATCGCCTGGAAAGTGTGTATATGTAAACGTAATGTTATACATTGTCTTAATAGACATTAATTATTGAAACAAATTTGCAGCAGTCTTCGGAAAACCTTTTCTTGTACAGACATAAATGTACGTATAAACACAACAATATTTACTGCTTAACTATCGGTGATTATATTGGTCCGTAACTTGCATCTATCGTTTAGGCACGTCGGACATGTCAACTTGCACTAGATAATGAGTATAAATCAATAGTAATTTATAGTTTACTGGCGGAGATTTCTATCAAAACGGTTGCGTATGTTGTTGGAATGTTGCGAGTGCGCTGCTATATCTGGGATCTCGTGTACTCGTTCTCCTTCCTGAGCGTGCCGAGAACACTTGTGTCCTACAACAGACTCAGGTGAAGACTGGGCAGCGGCGAAGAGTCAAGAGTCTAGTCTGCGGGCACACGGTGAGTTCGGAGATGACGTCATAGGACTCGCTCGTGAGCTCATTTCTGAACTGTAGCTGGTGACTACGCCATGTACTCAGTGTGTAACACAGCTAAATAAAGCAAAACACTTACTTTCGTTAACGAAAGGTTTGTTACCGATGGGCTAATCAGAAGAGATTTATCTTTTGACAGAAAGCCAATTGCTTTGAAGCTTGGTGGCGCAAAGTACAAAGGTCTCCCCAAATTACAGCTGTTCCTGTCACCAAGTCAGAGATACCCAACTGTCAGTTCTGGCATCACGCTGCTACACTTTATCTCACGACTCGCCGTGTTTTACCAAATGTCGGAGCAGTTTAGGACAAGACCCAACAGCCCTCAACGATTTTAGTACTACTGTCATGAACACAGAAACACGAAGCACAGGTGTGTCGGTAACTTACGTGAGACGTGAATTAAGTAGTAAAACTAGTCGCTGTTTCTTATACCAAGGGATGGCGCTGCAGATGAGGCTGGGGCGACTTGCCGAAGGTGAGACTGTGCTCAGCGTTAAACAGCATGATGAAGTGCAGAAGATGTAGCAGCTTCTCTGTAGCTCTTGTCGTGCTTAACTCCACATCTTCTGCCGCAGATGCATTGTCGTCTTTATCGGGCACTCTCAGAGGCTTCCGTCGAGGGCCGGGCCAGAGCACTGTAACAGCTGAAGCACAGACGGTTGGGATCGCAACGCAGCAAACGGAAGAAGGCCGCAGTGAAGTGTCAGCGCTCCTCCGTCTCTGAACCGTCAGCAGACAAGGCTTCTCCAGCCTGAGCTCCCGCGTGAGGCACGTTAAGGCTCCAGTAAATGAAAAAACGTGTTTGACAAAATCCCTCTTATCTCCAGGGATATGCCAAGCAAAACCATACACCTTTGTCAAATGCATACTTGTTTGTCAGTTTAACCTCCGTTTGAAGCAGACGATATTCGAGATTTTGTGTATTTTGAGCGTAGCGAATGCGGCCACAAACGCGGTCAACGCAGTTCTGACATTCACTTTGGCTCTGTGTTTATAGAAGAAGAAGATACAGAGATTCTGGTCCAGGGAACGGCTTAAAATGACACATTTGCCCACTAAAGTATGTTAAAGGAAAAATTACTCTCAGAACTCTATGATTACATCAACTTTCTTAGAATGGACAATGATACACTTTTTCTCTCTCTCAAGAGCAAACTTGCTCTCAAGTTCGTTCTTGTCTAACCACGGATGTATCAAACACGTCTTTACACTTACTAAGAGAACTTGTCAATTTAACCTTACTTCTGAAGCATATACATTTCGTGTATGCTGTATTTTGGCACTAGTGGGAATGGCTATAGATGCATGTAAAGCACTCTGGCACTGTGTTTAAAGAAGAAGAAAACAAGGTGCTGGTCCAGGGAATGGTTTAATATGAGAGATATGCAACTGGAAACGTGGTAATGAAAATGTTTTACTAAGAACGTGGTGGTTACATCAACTTTCTGGGTATGGACAGTGAAACGTTTAACAACTTGTTTAACGTTACTTCACTCTCACAATGAAAAAGGAGACACAGATCTGCTACAATTTCTTCTCTTCTACTTGGTCCTGTGATGACACATCATTAAAATACAACATCGTGATAACATATGGCCCACATCGTCCATGGAAAAACCAGCAAATCTCGATTTCTTTTCTTTCATTCCACACCGCTCTTATGTCGCTGTATGCCTAAAATATTGATTGTTTTGTAATCTCTTCGAGTGTAGTATATGGCTGGGAAAGCTGTGGTACATCGATCACTTTGGTAACTGTCAATGCTGTTTTGTTTTTATACGTGATCGCAGTTTTCATGATAATGGAAACACACGATACAATGACAAAAATCGTAATAAAACAATTTTTGGCTAAAAATATGCTGCGAAACGTCAACATAAACAACGTCCGCCGTCTTGTCAAACTTTCTGTTAATTAAAATTTCTCTCAAACACGTCAAACACGGTATATGCTTGACAAATATTTCAAACTGCACCGCACACGGTAAAATACTTGACAAGCATAGTTTGAGAAAACGTTTGATCGTTTACGGGAACCTTTACGTGGACCCTCGCCGCATGACCGACCGACGTACCGATTACGTCACAGCAGGCCATCCATCCCGCTCCAGACATTTCGACGTGGCCTTGGTACAGCGGACCTTGCACAACAGTCAGCACATGTTAACGGGACTTAAACTACGAGGACTCCCCCTGCATTAAGTCGTCACAGCAGGGCCGTCCGATGACGGACGGCTTCTGTCGGGCGTCGCCGCATCTATACACTGCCTCCACCAGGCCGCGAACCAAAGACCGCTGACTGAGTGTCCGACCCGGGCACATGCACGGCCCCTTGCTGCCGCTCCGCCATCCCGTAGCCGTCAGCCGCCATCCACTAGAAGGCTTCGGTGGCCGGGTCGGCCCTACCGTCCACGGGAGACGCCTGTGTCGGCACGAGGATCACCTATCTTCGTCTTCAGTCTGTCTTTCCAGAGGTACTGAGCCTTGTCTTTTCGTGTTCATCAATAAAGTGTTCTAAAGTGTTCGCTGCCTTCTTCGTCCGCTCCATCCCCATTCCAGCAGAGCACTACTTCTCCACTCCTACCTTGCTATGAACCCCGCTACTGTACTCATGTCAGAATACCTGCTGGAACTTGAAATGGTCGTCCCACGGAGGCTAGAAGAGAAGGATGTGTGGTGCCAACAAGTGTTTTATTTTGATCCTGTCTTGCTGTGTTTGTCTTTTCTGTTTTGGATATATTATGCGCTTGTGGTGGTAGTTCTGAGTGAAATGTCTGTCCCTGAGAAAGCAACAACCAAAGATTTTAGCTGAAAATGAAGTTCTGTGTAGAGAAGTGAATCGTTTGAAGGGTAAAAGAAGGGAAGGTTTATCTTCGGGCATAGCTTCACCTATCCGTGATGCTGGTACGGCCCCATTCGTGCCACATTTTCTGGTAAATCTGGGGAAGGCATTTTTGTATTCGTGGATAACTTACATGTGGCCCTGAAGTCAGGGAACTGGAGTGATGAACAAGTGTTAAGTGTAGCATGTTCAAAATTGGTAGGCGATGCTAGTACGTGTGTGTGTGTGATGTGCAACGAGAAATTGCGGGACGCTCGGTCTTTCGCAGACTGTCAGCGAAGGTTAGTGGGTCGTTTAAAGAAGAAGAATACCTCGAGGTATTACCGTGTACAGGGAGAATGAATAGGTTTTTTTGATCACATCAACCAAATGAATATTATTATATATGAGTTAACGAATGATGATCGTACCAGTGGACCCATTCTGCAGGAGGTAGAACAACGGGCACATGGTGCCTTTTTGCGGACCGTGCAGTCCGAAATGTGACAGAAAGTACGGATGGAGTTTCCTTGAACCGTGGGCGAAAGAGTGGCAGTTTCGGTAAGTCAGACTGATATTGATTCTGTAATTAGACCAAAGGAGAAGCGCATGGTGTTTAATATTGATGTGGTACGTTACAGATTTGTACTCTGGGGCACACGGAATCACAGTGTCAGATGTGTAAGCAAGTGGTGTACTCTATCCAAAAATGCCACCAGGCTCACAGCTGGAATCAGCGTAGCATTCGCGCCCCTGTGCTAAACGTTACAAGAGGCGGTGTGACCACTGTGAAACGCACGCAGGACTATGGGACGCGCCAATGCAAAATCAGTGCCAGACGTTTGTCTGTTCGTCTATATAAAGGGCAGATGGTGTACGTTGTTGTTGGTTGCAGGATCACAGGTATCCGTGGCTTGACATGATATGTTGAGAACGAGAATTTGAACCTGCCACGCTCTAGGTTGAGTGGTATGTGTTACGAGGTCTGAATTCTTTCGGTTCCACTTTGTTGGATTTCCGAGTTTGAGGGAGACACTTCCGAATATCTGTGGAGGTTCTGCCTTCCGTGGGCGTTAGCTACGATGCCAATGCCATTCTCTGCCTGGACTTGCCGTGTAAATACAAAGCTAAAGTCTATCTGCACCAGCACACAACAGTGTTGGATGAAGCGTAGTTCCGTCTCAGCTTCATGGCTGAAAGAGGTGCGTTGTCGCAAGGAACAGCTGAGACATCGGTAAGTCGATCCAACTGTGTACACGGACTCTTTGACTCGATTCGCAGGGTACGGCACTGTAACGTGGGAGCTGATCTGTCAGTTCACTCTGTGTGGGGCGCTAATGACCGTAGCAGTTTTGCGCCCTAAAACCATAAACCACAAAAAAAAAGTAAAAAAAAAACATTCTGTGTGTATGGTACAGGTACTTGATAAGGCACAGTATTTTGTACAATAAAGTTTCTCACATTGCAACACCATAATCGATAGTGAGTAGTTTATTATCGAAGTATAAAGTGTTTACTCTTTCCTGCTTCATGTCTTTGTATTACTGTAAGGAAGTAGAGTTTAGCGAAATATGTTTCGTGGAATTATAACTGTGTGTTTAAATAATGAAACTTTATTAAATATATTTGTTTATGTATGAGAAACTGCAATGTAAAAACTGGTTCATACTTAGGAATTTTGTATTGCATAATATAAAAGACATAGAGATTTCCCACCACTATGGAAGTGGTTTTGCCCGCAAAGAAAAGGTGGAAGAGGCGGTCAGGCTGAGCGGGAAGCGAGACAGCACAACAGCAGTCAGTAATCAGCAGTCATAAATAGTGAAGGTGCTACGTGAGGCATCCAGTAACCAGTTTGAGATGGAATAGCCTCGGGTGTGATTGCTGCTGTAAAATGGTGCTCTCGCATTGTAAATGACTCTAAAAACAATATTCATGTCGCCAAGAAGAACTAAATAGAGCATATTACTGCCAAAGGAGGGACCAGGTAGCCGGCACGTGCTCGCCAGCAATATTGCGCCACCACTTCACCAGATTCAAGAGGTTAGACCTGTATAAAAGTATGAACCAGAGTGTTTGCGTGAATCAATTGGCAATAATAATTCAAATATTGCCAAAGTTGTGTTTTAACTTTGAGTCTGTCCTGTGCATATAACAAAGTAGGATCCTATCCTCAACTTGATAAAGTTTGAGCGTCCTCTGTATAAGGAACGGGGTGTTGTCAGATTTATTTCCATGAGCCTAAAATTCAATGATAAAGCACTAATAAGTTGCTAATTAAATTAATTGTTGCATAGACAAAGAGGGGCACTTGATGCCAAATTTATAAAAGGTTACAATTTACTTTGCTTTGCTTCTACTTTACAAGTGCCATTGCTTTAATGGTCAGGAGCATAAAGGTTGTCTGTGAAAATTACTTGCTTCACAAGTAGTAAATAGGACACATCATATAACTGGTAAATAGTATTGATTTGCTATGACTAGCTACAGTTGGAAAGAGTCAAAGTTATAGTACTGATGAACAAAATTGAGGTTAATTTAAAACCACTTGCATCACAAGTGGTGTTTTTGATACTAATTGCAATTTGAATTTAACTTGAAGTCATTTCTGAAATTGTCAGTGCACATAGTTTTAAAGTACTACATGATAAACGATCTCAAGTAGGGAAGTAATTCAGCTGTTATTATAATGAAAATAGTCTCTGAAAAGTACACTCCTGGAAATTGAAATAAGAACACCGTGAATTCATTGTCCCAGGAAGGGGAAACTTTATTGACACATTCCTGGGGTCAGATACATCACATGATCACACTGACAGAACCACAGGCACATAGACACAGGCAACAGAGCATGCACAATGTCGGCACTAGTACAGTGTATATCCACCTTTCGCAGCAAAGCAGGCTGCTATTCTCCCATGGAGACGATCGTAGAGATGCTGGATGTAGTCCTGTGGAACGGCTTGCCATGCCATTTCCACCTGGCGCCTCAGTTGGACCAGCGTTCGTGCTGGACGTGCAGACCGCGTGAGACGACGCTTCATCCAGTCCCAAACATGTTCAATGGGGGACAGATCCGGAGATCTTTCTGGCCAGGGTAGTTGACTTACACCTTCTAGAGCACGTTGGGTGGCACGGGATACGTGCGGACGTGCATTGTCCTGTTGGAACAGCAAGTTCCCTTGCCGGTCTAGGAATGGTAGAACGATGGGTTTGATGACGGTTTGGATGTACCGTGCACTATTCAGTGTCCCCTCGACAATCACCAGTGGTGTACGGCCAGTGTAGGAGATCGCTCCCCACACCATGATGCCGGGTGTTGGCCCTGTGTGCCTCAGTCGTATGCGGTCCTGATTGTGGCGCTCACCTGCACGGCGCCAAACACGCATACGACCATCATTGGCACCAAGGTAGAAGCGACTCTCATCGCTGAAGACGACACGTCTCCATTCGTCCCTCCATTCACGCCTGTCGCGACAACACTGGAGGCGGGCTGCACGATGTTGGGGCGTGAGCGGAAGACGGCCTAACGGTGTGCGGGACCGTTGCCCAGCTTCATGGAGACGGTTGCGAATGGTCCTCGCCGATACCCCAGGAGCAACAGTGTCCCTAGATTGCTGGGAAGTGGCGGTGCGGTCCCCTACGGCACTGCATATGATCCTACGGTCTTGGCGTGCATCCGTGCGTCGCTACGGTCCGGTCCCAGGTCGACGGGCACGTGCACCTTCCGCCGACCACTGGCGACAACATCGATGTACTGTGGAGACCTCACGCCCTACGTGTTGAGCAATTCGGCGGTACGTCCACCCGGCCTCCCGCATGCCCACTATACGCCCTCGCTCAAAGTCCGTCAACTGCACATGCGGTTCACGTCCACGCTGTCGCGGCATGCTACCAGTGTTAAAGACTGCGATGGAGCTCCGTATGCCACGGCAAACTGGCTGACACTGACGGCGGCGGTGCACAAATGCTGCGCAGCTAGCGCCATTCGACGGCCAACACCGCGGTTCCTGGTGTGTCCGCTGTGCCGTGCGTGTGATCATTGCTTGTACAGCCCTCTCGCAGTGTCCGGAGCACGATTAAAATGTCGACACATATTGTAACTCGTGCTTTTGAATCATCGGGCAATATACTGCTGAATCTTCTGATGAACGCAGCAGAAGATACGTTTAGCCAAAAAGGAAGGCGGTGGAACTGGTAACAATACCCATAACACAAGAACGCTGTACATTGCCTGCTGGACTGATCGAGGGCTATCTGCCAAAAGCGCGATCGGAGGTCGATAGATGATAATATTTTAACACCATGGAAGCGTTAGAGAAGCTCGTCGAGGCTTTCTGGTCTGTCCGTTTCCGGCATTATTACAGTATTTATTTTATGGGAGTCTAACACTAAACGGACAGAATCATCCCGCTTTGGCACCACCAGTAAGGGCGAATTGTATGAACTTCGTGTCGTCTCAATAATACCTTGCTCTAACATCTTTTTTAATTCCTTTTCTACTCTTGCCTTGTACGCAAATGGAATAGGGTACGACTTCATGAAAAACGGCTTGTGTTCACGTACCCAGCCCTTTATTGTGCCTGGTGCTTCTACAAACATGCATGCATGGTTTATGATTACCCGACACAATGTTTCCTGGTCCCCATCCGCATTTACCTTGAACCTCCACTGTCATAAAACCTCCACAAACGTTGATTATTGCATTATGTGCATACATAAAATCGGTCCCCAGAATGACCGCCACCCGCATCAGGGGTACAATACAAAAATTAAACTCAAATTCATAACCTTGACACATGAAGATAATCCGAGCTCGCCGTCTGATCTCCATGTGTTGCCCGTAAATCGCCCCCCTCACTCTCGTCCCTCGCATCGGAAGAACAGACCAGTCTCCACTCAGCTCGCACTGCCCGGATGTGCCCTCACCAAAATCTGAATACGGACTCCCTGTGTCCAAAATGCACTTTAATTGCAACTCTCTAATTGAGATCGTGACAACGGGCGTAATAACTGGCACTTCACTGCCTGAATCATCTCGTAGTAAATCTTCCCGTATATCGTCCTTTTCCATGTACATAATACCCATGTTAATCCTACTTGCAGTTTTGTTCTGTTCCGCGCCGTCCAGCAGTCAAAGTTCTTGCCACTCATTTTGAGTCTGGGGTTCGCAGGCCTAATTGCCACCCCAGATGTCGCGCATCCGCATTTCTATCCTCGTTAGTTCTCTCTTTTTACACACTCCTGTCCGCTTATTCGACAACTTGTGCCCCCTCACGAGCACTTTCTGCCCCAGTGTTAATTTTATTTTTCTAGTTCTCCTTTTATATGCTGGCATCAGCCGCCTTTGTAATGTTGTGCGAGGTTTACCACAGGTCTGTGCCGTAACCTCGGTTCTGTTGGCCAAGGCACAATCTCTTTAATCTTACTCTATGGGACTTAACTTCTGAGGTCATCAGTCCCCTAGAACTTAGAACTACACTCCTGGAAATGGAAAAAAGAACACATTGACACCGGTGTGTCAGACCCACCATACTTGCTCAGCGATTAGTTCTCTACGTATCTGGTTTCTGACCTCCTGATCTCGATTTACACCGTTTCCAGGGTTTGTATCATAATTTTCATGCGCCATCACATTTCTAAAATGACGGTTCCTATTGAATCTATTGCTCCAGTTATTCCCACGGTTAGGTCACCCCTTATTACTATTCCCATTTTGTCGATCATTGTAGATATGTAAATACTTTGGTTCGCCACCGATATACACTGGGAAAAAAGTTAGTTCCAATTCTGCGCACCTGGTGCAAAACTGGCACGGCACAGCATCTCATGGAAGTCTCCAATACTCATATAGAGCAAATTATGTATGGGCCGGTTAATAATAAAATCAATATTATGCCTTTCTCTTTTGTTTGGCGATTATTGCCAGTTTCCCGTTCTTAATCCATTATATACGAAAACATTTCTGTACGTCTTCGTTGCATTCACGGAGCCAGATTTGCACCTGCGGGAATTTTTTTCAGTTTAACCGGTTCCGCATTAACGCATTGAATGTGTAGTGGTGATCCTCCAACGCAAGCAGTTCGCCACCTGTTCCAGTGCTCTGGTGTGACCTCACGCAGTGCACTGCATTGTGTAGTCCCTTATGGTCACTCGCAAAACATGACAAAGATCTAGACCAGCAGGTCAATTGTGTGGATTGGAATCCACCTTTGTCTGAGGATGACTTCCTAGTAGCTGGCGGTTACTCATTCACAATACTATCGAACCAGCATGTCCACGACCAATCGAAATTTCTCGGAATGTAAACCCCGTACACTGTAGAATAGAACAGCAAATTATCAGACGACGATCAATTTCATTATCGAAAAGGTAAAGACACCAGAGATGCATTTCTGACGTTGCGACTAATCATTGACTTAAGAAAAAGCAAGACACTCCTGGACCCGTCGACCTGGAAAAACCGCTCACCAACAGAAAATGGTGCAAGACGTTCGAAATTCTGAGACAAATAGAGTAAGCTGTAGGAAAAGACGGATAATGTACAATATTTAAAGGAACTAAGAATGAACAGTAAGAGACCAAGAACAAAGTGCTCGGATTAAAAAAGTTGTAAGACAGGAATGAAGTGTTTCACTCATACTTTCCAATATATACACCGAAAAATAAATGAAGGAAATTAAAAAAAAAGATTCAAGTATGAGATTAAAATTCATGACAAAAGGATATCAACGATAAAATATGATGATGACCTTGCTGCCCTTAGTCTAAGTGAAAAAGAATTACAGTGCATCTTGAATGGAATGAACAGTATAATCAGTACATGCGACGAGCTCATAGTAAACCGAAGAAAGTCAAAAGTAATGAGGCATAGGAAAAATGAGATTAGCGATGAACTTAACGTCCAAATAGGAGAGAACGAAGTGGACAAAGTTACGAAATGCTGCTACCTCGGAAGCAAAATAAACGGTGACATAGAAGTAAGGCTGACAACAACACCAGACTAAAAACCGAAAGAGGGCATCCCTGGCGAAAAGAAGGCTGTTGGTATCAAACGTAGGCCTTAATTTGAAGAAGAATTTTGTGAGAACGTAGCTTTATTTTATAGTGTTGTGTAGTACTGTGCCATGTACTGTAAGAAAGTCGGAAAGGGAGAGAATCTAAGCACTTGAGATGTGGTGCTCTAAAAGCATGTTGAAAATTAGGTGGGCCGATAAGCTAAGAAATGAGGAGATTGTCTGCAGAATTGGCGAATGTGTAAATGTACGGAGAACACTTATAAGAATCCGAGATACGATGACTTGGCATCTGTTGAGACATCAGGAAATTACTTCCACATTACTAGAGGGAATAGAGGGTAGAATCTGTAGGGGATGACTAACATTGGATTGCATCGAACAAATAATTGAGGACGTAGAGAACAAGCGCTACTCTGAAATGAAGCGTTTGGGAGAAGTGTGGAATACGTGGCGGGCTGCATCAAACCAGTTATAAGTATGTTGAATAAAAAACATTGTTCCAATTTATATCGACAACACACATGCACACGTTGTTTCCACAGCGTTTCCGATCACACAGCCAATGGTGAGCCTACGAAAGGATTCGGGCATTTTGAATAGCTGTGAACGATTTCTCGCTAACCACAATCATAAAACCTGAATCGATAAAAATACAGAAGACGAAGCAGTGCCATTGGAAAACGCAGAACGAGGCGAATAAGTAAGCTACTGAACAGCTGTAATTGCCTGGCAACCATGTTTAGTGGAAGGTGCAGATTAATCATAGATTGCAGTTAAACCTAGAAAGAAGAAACTTGCAGCGTCTGATACTTCGTGTTAGAGAAGGATACTGAAAATCATAGGAAATGTGTTTCCTACACAGAATCTGCGAGGAAAGAAATACGTGAAAATCACTGACTAGGTAATCGGACAGGATTATATGACATGTGTCAGGGAATGGCTTCCACAGTACTGGTGGGAGTCATCGAGTGCAAAAACTGTAGGGATGGGCAGAGACTGGGATATTTGCAACGAATAATTGACACCTTGAAGTATAGGTGCTACTCTGATATGAAGACGTTGGAGTTGTGGCAAAAAACCCTTGCATTGCCTATCAAAAGGCAGGTACCAGGTTCAATCTTTGTCCAGCACACAGTTTTAATCACGAAGAAGTTAGAAAATGTTTTATAAATTTCTGAGGCACAAGAACGAGGCGAATAAGTAATACATAGGACATGTAAAAGAGAAGACAGTCCTACACTTTCCTACAGTGATTACGGATTTACGGTGAAGAAGGTATGTGTCAAAGTGCTGAAACGTCAGCATATTTTTCTTGTAGTTCAATGTAATTGTCACATGCACCGAAGAATTATTTTGAAGCAAAGATATCACACGCAAACAATACAAGGAATTACAGTTACCTCTGTAACACACATGCAAGATGCCATTCGCAATACCACCTGTCGCACGATACCAGTGATTTGCGGGATATGGTTCTGCATTCGAATTTTCACTATATTTTCCGATTGAATCTGAGAATAAGATTTAAGTTTTCCAAAATGAGTACATGAAATGTTATTCAGGTTTAACTGAGTAATATTTAGCATATTTTCCTTTGCAATGTGGATATTTAAGAATGTCACAACGCTTGTTCGGGGGTAAGAGAAATTGTGTCATTCTCTTTTATTGTCTTTGCTGTTACCTGGAATGTAGTACATGTTCATTGGGAGATGTATTAGTCAGTGTTGTCATATGCTCAGACACTCCGTCTTGTGATCTCTCAGAATATCTCTGCTTGATTGATTAATGGCGTACTTTCAGGAGTTTAGCGAAGTTGGTAATTCCAATTTTGTGCACGATGTTTGGACGAATGATTCAGTCCACCATTTCACGCGCTGCGAGTTGTGTTTTCGTTGTGTACCCACTACCCTGACTCCAGTCTGACAGTGGTGCATTGTCGGTGTCGTTCCGCTGTTTGTGATCGAGTTTGATTCAGTGCTTTGTCTGCCGCATTCCACGCGAATGTGGCTCGCCTTACAAGGGGCAGACTACTGGAACAGTCAAAGAGAGGTGCGAGGAACATCAGCCAAGGAAATTCAGCTGTCGCCGTGCACTGTCTCGAGAGAAGGCATGAAATAAAGTACGAGATCACTAAGGTGTTACTGGGACAGCGTAATTAAAGGTTCTGTAGGAATAAAGGTGTCGGGCAACATAATAAATAGGAATGTGGAACTCATATTATGAAGGTCTCGGTTGCAATTTCATCCAGGAGAGAAAGTGCTATTCATGGAAATACCTGTGCGTACTCTGAACAAGAGAAGAACAAAAAATGAGCATCGCATGGCATAGTGGGCGCCTCAATTCGAATCCGGCTAAGCGACGTGACACCAAGATTACTTCACATTCTGGCTGGATGAACTGGAACCGAGTACGCATGATAGCTTGCAGCGCCTCAAGAAGTCAACCGGGACGGCTGTTGGGATATCGTGCACAAAAATGAAATCAACAACTCGGTAGAACACCCAAAAACACACCTTTAAACGTTCCATCTGATTTAATTGCTTGGGCTTGTGCGGCCACAGACAATTTACATAAAAGTTTTCTGTGTATGGTTCGTCGTCATATAGTAAACAACTCTTAGTGATGACGCCAACGTTTCGGCCACTGATTAAATATCACTGGCCGTGTCGCTGAACACCTCCGCCGGGTTGGCACCCGCAAGAACCAGGATAGGCTTAGCTCCACCGAAGGCAAAGAAGATGGTATGCACACTGGACAGGCGTATATAAGGTGGGCCGTGAGTGTGAAGTCTGCGAAAACACAGACCAACAGCAACGCGCTTACGGTAGCACGAGCCTTACACTCGACTTGGGCAACAAAAATGCAGTGGCCGAACACTAGAAGGACTGTTCCAAGAAAATTAAACCCGCGCTCTTGAAAATCAGCCAGGAATGAAGAAACACAAGGTCATAGAGGCCACAGAAACATTAGAACTCTCTAACAACACGAATAGACAGGCTTGCATCACAACTGGACGCCCGACGATATTAGACAGGGGGCTACCAGCGAGTAACTGCTGCCCCGCGGCCTACGTCCAGCATGGGGAGAACGGGGGTCCACAGACCATTCGCCGATGACTACCATTCATGAGCGCACGCAGGAAGAAATAATGAACATCACTCCCTCCAACACAGGAAAGCAGTTACAAGACACCAATAATATCAGAACTGTTTACAATGAAATGAGTAACCCTAGCTACATAGAGGTGTTGATGTAAGTCAGTGGGGACAGTTGAAAATGTGTGCCCCGCCCGAGACTCGAACCTGGAATCTCCTGCTTACATGGCAGGAGCTCTATCCATCTGAGCCACCGAGGACACAGACCATAGTGCGACTACAGGGACAGCTCCCGTGAGACACACATTATCAACTTATTGTCCCGCACTATATTCATAGTGCCCCTGCCCATTATACTCATTACTCGCGGCTTTTTGCCGATTACTGTAAGAGTTCGGGCACTTTTTGTGCATCACATCCACACAGAAGAAGATGGTCAAATGGCCGGTGAGCCTTATATATATGTGTTCTTTACGACATGCCCGAAAGAACAGATACCATCTTCATATATATATATATATATATATATATATATATATATATATATATATATCAAAATTTTTTGATTGTGACGTAATGCCTAGCTCAATAGAGAAGTTATTACAAAATGTAATGGATCCTGGACAACAAAACAAACCAGCAGACCTAGAAACAGGCCACTCTTACAACAGCCAAAACATTGGTTTCATCACTGACAGTTATTTACAGATGCAGTACCATTCACAGGAACTTTCATTCTAAAATTCGTTCTCACTGATGTCTCTTTTGTTCTGTTTTATCAAATTCTGTGCTGCTTTCTCATGAATTTAGTTGCAGCTTGAAATGTGTGATGTGGTAGTATTTCGCTGGATTTTTTTAATAAGGTAGAAAGACAAGTACTGGACAAAATTGCAGCCTTCTGTGGGAAAGTGTAGCCTGTCAGACGGTTTACCGGAATGGATACGTGCTTTGAGCGTGGTGTGAAATTCTAGCAAGGAATGAAGTAACAAGGGTGCCCATACCTATGAGCAAGGTGAACCACCCCCCCCCCCTCCGGCTCTTAGGGAAAAGACGATTTAACATTCTTAATTACAAAGGTTTTAACATGGTCTTCCAGAACGATGAAAATACGCCGTATCACCAATTCTAGCCCTCCCACCACCCTACGAACTACCTTATGGGTGACGCTGTGATGTACATCAATGTTATCCCATTGTCATCTGCGAAGGCCCAGTCCTGCTGGAAGTAAAGTTATTTCCATGTGGCTAAGCTCGTTGTGGGCAGATAAATGGAAACACGAATCACGAAAAAACTGAAATAGCTTCCATCTAAAATCACTTCCCAACTTCACAAGGAAGTGACACATTTTACTCAACACTCACCAGCACTCAGCTCATTTTGCTCAAAATCCAGCCTGCGTCGCCTCCATGCCCAGAGACTGAAGTACGTAGGCGGAAGGTGAACTGATCAGCCGGCCAGAGTAGCCGAGCGGTTCTAGGCGCTACATTCCGAAACCGCGCGACCGCTACGGTCGCAGGTTCGAATCCTGCCTCGGGCATGGATGTGTGTGATGTCCTTAGGTTAGTTAGGTTTAAGTAGTTCTAAGTTCTAGGGGACTGATGACCTCAGATGTTAAGTCCCATAGTGCTCCGAGCTATTTCAACCATTTGAACTTAAACGCATCCACACACACGATAATATATTTATTACCACTAGCTGATCGAGGCAGAGGACCCATAAAGCGAATCTGCAATCTTTGGAAAGATTTATCCACTGCCTTGGATGCTAAGAATCCCACCTTACTATTCTGTGCTGGCTTACTAGTGGCACAGACATCAGAGGCCACTTCTGCACTACGTATCTCTGCACAGAAGTTAAGTCCCATAGAGCCATTTGAACCATTTTTTGAACTGATTACTCGACAAGTCGTTTTCTGTGGTACCAGGCATCTCCTGCAATCAGAAGGTAGGTTAAACAGTGCCTGTCTCCTTTACTAAATGTTTTCCTTCGGTACAACGTCTAAAATTTGAATAAGTGCTCGGCTTGCGCATGGGTCTCAAGGAAACAATTGTGAGGCTGCATGTTACGGAAGCCCAGGCAAATAAATGCCTCACCAGAATGGAGCCTAAAGATAATTTAGGAAATCGAACTCACCGATCGTTTCTATGTCCTGCTACAAGGTTGAACCGACCTACTGCACATGAATCCACTTACTTTCATGTGTTTGCAGTGCACTCACATTCATGCTATCTAGCTATTATTCATGTTCTGGAAAAGTGGGTTGCAGTTACATGGGGTGCTGGATATCAAAAGTAAAATTCTCTCAACTCGCTTCCCAGTTTGATCTTCCCCCTTGGTATGATGAAAATATAACACACAGGCTGAAAAGATACTCGGCAGAACTTGATACAGCTACAAAATCTCATGAACTGCCGCTTTTCAGAGGCTACAAAAAATTGAATTTGTGTCTTTGAAACCCGGCGACCATTGTGATAACGATTCGTAGACTAATTCATTATCAACTTTCAGCAGTGTTATCGTATGCGACAATTCATAAAAATTAATTTCCGAAAATCAAATACTGTTGTTGTTGTTCTTGTTGTGGTCTTCAGTCCTAAGACTGGTTTGATGCAGCTCTCCATGCTACACTCCATACAAATACTTTCAGAAACGACCTCCTGACACTTAAATCTATACTAGATGTTAACAAATTTCTCTTCTTCAGAAACGATTTCCTTGCCATTGCCAGTCTACATTTTATATCCTCTCTACTTCGACCATCATCAGTTATTTTGCTCCCCAAATAGCAAAACTCCTTTACTACTTTAAATGTCTCATTTCCTAATCTAATTCCCTCAGCATCACCCGACTTAATTCGACTACATTCCATTATCCTCGTTTTGCTTTTGTTGATGTTCATCTTATATCCTCCCTTCAAGACACCATCCATTCTGTTCAACTGCTCTTCCAAGTCCTTTGCTGTCTCTGACAGAATTACAATGTCATCGGCGAACCTCAAAGTTTTTATTTCTTCTCCATGGATTTTAAAACCTACTTCGAATTTTTCTTTTGTTTCCTTCACTGCTTGCTCAATATACAGATTGAATAACATCGGGGATAGGCTACAACCCTGTCTCACTCCCTTCTCAACCACTACTTCCCTTTCATGCCCCTCAACTCTTATAACTGCCATTTGGTTTCTATATAAATTGTAAATAGCCTTTCGCTCCCTATATTTTACGCCTGCCACCTTCAGAATTTGAAAGAGAGTATTCCAGTTAACATTGTCAAAAGCTTTCTCTAAGTCTACAAATACTAGGAACGTAGGTTTGCCTTTCCTTAATCTAGGTTCTAAGATAAGCCGTAGGGTCATTATTGCCTCACGTGTTCCAATAGTTCTACGAAATCCAAACTGATATTCCCCAAGGTCGGCTTCTACTAATTTTTCCATTCGTCTGTAAAGAATTCGCGTTAGTATTTTGCAGCCGTGACTTATGAAACTGATTGTTCGGTAATTTTCACATCTGTCAACACCTGCTTTCTTTGGGATTAGGATTATTATATTCCTCTTGAAGTCTGATGGTATTTCGCCTGTCTCATACATCTTGCTCACCAGATGGTAGAGTTTTGTCAGGTCTGGCTCTCCCAAGGCCGTCAGTAGTTCCAATGGAATGTTGTCTACTCCCGGAGCCTTGTTTCGACTCAGGTCTTTCAGTGCTCTGTCGAACTCTTCACGCAGTATCATATCTCCCATTTCATCTTCATCTACATCCTCTTCCATTTCCATAATATTGTCCTCAAGTACATCGCCCTTGTATAGACCCCCTATATACTCCTTCCACCTTTCTGCTTTCCCTTCTTTGCTTAGAACTGGGTTTCCATCTGAGCTCTTGATATTCATAGAAGTGGTTCTCTTATCTCCAAAGGTCTCTTTAATTTTCCTGTAGGCAGTATCTATCTTAGCCTTAGTGATATATGCCTCTACATCCTTACATTTATCCTCTAGCCATCCCTGCTTAGCCATTTTGCACTTCCTGCCGATCTCATTTTTGAGACGTTTGTATTCCTTTTTGCCTGCTTCATTTACTGCATTTCTATATTTTCTGCTTTCATCAATTAAATTCAATATTTCTTCTGTTACCCAAGGATTTCTACCAGCCCTCGTCTTTTTACGTACTTGATTCTCTGCTGCCTTCACTACTTCATCCCTCAAAGCTACCCATTCTTCTTCTACTGTATTTTTCCCCCCATTCCTGCCATTTGTTCCCCTACTCTCTCCCTGAAACTCTCTACAACCTCTGGTTCTTTCAGTTTATCCAGGTCGCATCTCCTTAAATTCCCACCTTTTTGCAGTTTGTTCAGTTTTAATATAGAATTCATAACCAATAGATTGTGGTCAGAGTCCACATCTGCCCCTGGAAATGTCTTACAATTTAAAACCTGGTTCCTAAATCTCTGTCTTACCATTATATAATCTATCTGATACCTATTAGTATCTGCAGGGGTCTTCCATGTATACAAACTTCTTTCATGATACTTGAGCCAAGTGTTAGCTATGATTAAGTTATGCTATGCACAAAATTCTACCAGGCGGCTTCCTCTTTCATTTCTTACCCCCAATCCATATTCACCTACTACGATTCCTTCTCTCTCTTTTCCTACTACCGAATTCCAGTCACCCATGACTATTAAATTTTCGTCTCTCTTCACTATCTGAATAATTTCTTTTAATTCATCATACTTTTCTTGAATTTCTTCGTCATCTGCAGAGCTAGTGGGCATATAAACTTGTACTACTGTAGTAGGCGTGGGCGTCGTGCCTATCTTGACCACAACAAGGCCTTAACTATGCTGATTGTAGTAGCTTACCCTCATTCCTATTTTTTTTATTCATTATTAAACGTACTCCTGCATTACTCCTATTTGACTTTGTATTTATAACCCTGTATTCGCCTGACCAAAAGTCTTGTTCCTCCTGCCACCGAACGTCACTAATTCCCACTATATCTAACTTTAACCTATCCATTTCCCTTTTTAAATTTTCTAACCTACCTGCCCGATTAAGGGATCTGACATTTCACGCACCGATCCGTAGAACGCCAGTTTTCTTTCTCCTGATAACGACGACCTCTTGAGTAGTCCCCGCCCGGAGATCCGAATGGGGGACTATTTTACCTCCGGAATATTTTACCCAAGAGGACGCCATCATCATTAATCATACAGTAAAGCTGCATGCCCTCGGGAAAAATTACGGCTGTAGTTTCCCCTTGCTTTCAACCGTTCGCAGTACCAGCACAGCAAGGCCGTTTTGGTTAATGTTACAAGGCCAGATCAGTCAATCATCCAGACTATTGCCCCTGCAACTACTGAGAAGGCTGCTGTCCCTCTTCAGGAACCACGCATTTGTCTGGTCTCTCAACAGATACCCCTCCGTTGTGGTTGCACCGACGGTACGGCTATCTGTATCGCTGAGACACGCAAGCCTTCCCACCAACGGCAAGGTCCATGGTTCATGGGGGGGGGGGGGGGAATCAAATATTGTTTAAATCAAAAGAAACTGTGTGTTCCACACAGAATCATCTGAATGAACGAGGTATTTGTGCAAAGATTGTATTCAACAGATGTTCTTTGTGACCCGATATGTCAGGGTCGAATATTTATACGATAATTGTTCGAATAAAAGTGAGATCATATAACAGAGTGTGTGATGGAGCCGTCGCCAGGCGACCAGTATTAAAATTCTTCACTAAATAGGACTGTTAGAGAAATTATTTGCTTACCTTTTTCTTACTCCTTATTGATTTTCTTACTTCAGTAACCCTGCTATTCCAACCAGTTTCGATATGGAACAAAATACGAACGATAAACAAAAACAGTAAGGTGAAATACAATAAAAAGAACCTGCAGACTGCATTTCTAGTACTTTCGTCTCTTTCCTAGATTTATAGGAAAATATGTTTTTGCAGTCCCAGTACCCTACGATGAAAAATTAATCAATTAACTATCGATTTCACCAATTTTGAGTCGAATGTGTATCACGAACATTGCAGATGCTACTTCTTAGATATTAAGTAAGACAATCACAGAGCCTTTCATTTGGTTGTACACAAGTGACCGACCAAATACGAACCGAATCTGCTGGCGGCATCTGAGTCCTTCCCCTTGTCAGCCTGCGCATGACGTGCTGAGTGGAGAGCGTGCACGTGCACTGTCGTGTCGAACGTGTTGGTGCGGAAAACCCACACAACGACGAGAACTTTCGAAAACGGATAGTTACAGACTCTAGGTTCACACAGGAAGATGTAAATTACACTTAGATAGCCTACACTGGATAATATATGTAAATACACAATGGCATACAGTGTTGGGAACTTAATTACCTTCATCCCACATCCATTACATAAAACACGTGTGCAGAATTCCTGCATAAATGTCCAGCTAGTAAGTGAAACTCAAGTTTCTACCGACGTAGAAAGTTTTCAAAAAGTTTACGGAAACGAAGCCGCGTGTCATCTTTGTCAACCGCCGGCATTTTGACAGGTGCACACCCTGTAATTTTTAGGACACAAAAGCAATGACGGAGTACTGGGCTAGGAAATTTAAAACCTTGGTACATGCCCCTGAAAATTGAGGTTTTAAAATGGTTTGCACGGGGCTCCCTCGTTGCAATAGTGCCTTGAAACTGATAGGACGAGCATCTATTGAAATATGGGCTGCTGCCGAAGAAGTCACCCGGTGCATACACGTAAGTTGCCTGAGCTATCTAGCTACAGCTGTAAATTAAGGAAATGGTATAGACGAAGTAAATGGTCACATGTACGGAACTGCGCGTTGGTACATAGTTATAACTAAATTTTCTTGTTTTTTATTTAGTGGATGTGAAATACTGACTTATTAATTGTGCGGACTATTGATTTTAATATAAGAAGTTACTGAATATTTGTAAGTTGTGTAATGTCATTATGACGTGCGTTTTAGACTTCTCCTTCTGTTCATAAAGCTATTGACAATATTACTTTCAGTAGTGGGCCACCTAGTACTTCGATAAATAATGTGAAACTTAAGAGTATTGGTTCGTAGACCATTGCTGACGGTCCTTGTCTAGCTTTAGTGGAATTTTGAGGTTTACCATCACAAAAGATGCTGATTTCAGTCAATGCTCTGGATGGCTTACGGTGGCTACTGTTCGTTGTGGAGGTTTAGCCTTGAAAGTTTTAATAATCGTGACGTCACTCCTTAACGTACTTTAGATATTGGTGAAGTATACAGTTGGGATATTTCTAAGTCTTACTTTTGTTCTATGATGATTTTTATTGTCAGGACACGTGGTCGTCGTAAGGGTACGAAGATGAAGCTGTTTACGTATGTTGTAAAGGTCATTGATTGTGTGAAACTGGGAGTTTTGGTTGTGGTTTCACTCTGTATTACCGTAAATAAATATTACTAAAAAGCAATCGCCTAGCAGCGACTATTCGTGTTATGGCTCTCAGCGGCACTCTTAGATGCTCGCTGTATGAGGCACCCCAGCCCTCAGACTTGTTTTTCCTACTTCCTCGATGGCTTCCGACTCTGACTTCTTTGTTTGCAAAAGCCTCCTTTGTTTAATGGCAATTAAAATGCTTTGCGCATTTAGTCCACCAGGCACTTCCATCAATTTCATAACCTTAAACCTTGTCAGTGCTCCATAACTGAAATAATAGCAGAACATCCATCACACCCATTTTCAAAGTATTTATTCCTACCAGAACAGTTATACTATTGTCAGAACTCGCATTTGTGTTTTGATTACTACCATGTAATTATTTCTGTTATAAACTTGTGTCACTAAGACATTAGAAACTGAAACGTCATAAGAAGGATACAAGTGAGAACATAAGTCTGTTTGCAACCGACTTACGTCGTGACTTGTACGAAGGTTGCAACTATTTATTCACAACCGATACAAAAGTGTTACATGTTTGCACCTGTTACTGTCCTTCAGGCAGAGGGTGTGTTCCTGTGAACAGTTCAGTGACCGGGTTGTTCTAATCAGAATCGACAGCAGACCAACACCGACAACGATAGTTCAGGTATACATGCCGACGTCGCAAGCTGAAGTTGAACAGATAGAGAAAGTGTATGAGTATATTGAAAGGGTAATGCAGTATGTAAAGGGGGACGAAAATCTAATAGTCATGGGCGACTGGAATGCAGTTGTCGGGGAAGGAGTAGAAGAAAAGGTTACAGGAGAATATGGGCTTGGGACAAGGAATGAAAGAGGAGAAAGACTAATTGAGTTCTGTAACAAGTTTCAGCTAGTAATAGCGAATACCCTGTTCAAGAATCACAAGAGGAGGAGGTATACTTGGAAAAGGCCGGGAGATACGGGAAGATTTCAATAAGATTACATCATGGTCAGACAGAGATTCCGAAATCAGATACTGGATTGTAAGGCGTACCCAGGAGCAGATATAGACTCAGATTACAATATAGTAGTGATGAAGAGTAGGCTGAAGTTCAAGACATTAGTCAGGAAGAATCAATACGCAAAGAAGTGGGATACGGAAGTACTAAGGAATGACGAGATACGTTTGAAGTTCTCTAACGCTATAGATACAGCAATAAGGAATAGCGCAGTAGGCAGTACAGTTGAAGAGGAATGGACATCTCTAAAAAGTGCCATCACAGAAGTTGGGAAGGAAAACATAGGTACAAAGAAGGTAGCTGCGAAGAAACCATAGGTAACAGAAGAAATACTTCAGTTGATTGATGAAAGGAGGAAGTACAAAACATGTTCTGGGAAAATCAGGAATACAGAAATACAAGTCGCTGAGGAATGAACTAAATTGGAAGTGCAGGGAAGCTAAGACGAAATGGCTGCAGGAAAATGTGAAGACATCGAAAAAGATACGATTTTCGGAAGGACAGACTCAGCATACAGTACATTGAAAACAACCTCTGGTGACATTAAAAGCAACGGTGGTAACATTAACAGTGCAACGGGAATTCCACTGTCAAATGCAGAGGAGAGAGCAGATAGGTGGAAAGAATACATTGAAAGCCTCTATGAGGGTGAAAATTTGTCTGATGTGATAGAAGAAGAAATAGGAGTCGATTCAGAAGAGATAGGGGATCCAGTATTAGAATCGGAATTTAAAAGACCTTTGGAGGACTTACGGTCAAATAAGGCAGAAAGGATAGATAACATTCCATCAGAATTTCTAAAATCATTGGGGGAAGTCGCAACAAAACGACTATTCACGTTGGTGTGTAGAATATATGAGTCTGGCGACATACCATCCGACTTTCGGAAAAGCATCATCCACACAATTCCGAAGACGGCAAGAGCTGACAAGTGCGTGAATTATCGCACAATCAGCGTAAGAGCTCATGCATCGATGCTGCTTACAAGAATAATATACGGAAGAATGGAAAAGAAAATTGAGAATGCGCTAGGTGACGATCAGTTTGGCTTTAGGAAAAGTGACGTTACGGCTAATAATGGAAGCAAGGCCAAAGAAAAATCAAGACACGTTCATAGGATTTGTCGACCTGGAAAAAGCGTTCGACAATATAAAATGGTGCAAGCTGTTCGAGATTTTGAAAAAAGTAGGGGTAAGCTATAGGGAGAGACGGGTCATATACAATATGTACAACAACCAAGAGGGAATAATAAGAGTGGACGATCAAGAACGAAGTGCTCATATTAAGAAGGGTGTAAGACAAGGCTGTAGCATTTCGCCGCTACTCTTCAATCTGTACACCGAGGAAGCAATGATGGAAATAAAAGAAAGGTTCAGGAGTGGAACTAAAATACAAGGTGAAAGGATATCAATGATACGATTCGCTCATGACATTGCTATCCTGAGTGGAAGTGGGATTGGGTAGACCGTGCCTCCTGGTCTTTAGCTGAGTGTGCTAGAAGGAATGCCTCATCTTGCCAATCTGCAAAGTTTGACCGCATGAGTAAAAAAGCACAGCAGATGGAAGAGACACGCACTGTGACGAATCTGAGTGGCATACGGTTTGATGATATAACCTTAAAGGTACTCAGCAAGGGTCTCAACTTTGCTACGACCCCTAGAAACGTACCCATTTCAGGTTTCGTCAGTGCAGTAGAGCAAGTTGCAGCCACACTTCCACCTAATGTGGCAGAGGAAGTCCGCCGAGAGACCTGCAGGGCCCTCACCAAGGCCAGGCCGCCGAAATCGAACATCACAACCGAGGAGAGGCTTGCACTCAAGAAACTCCGGGAAGACAACAGCATTGTGGTACTGCCAGCAGACAAAGGGAACTCCACTGTCATCTTGCAGCAGGTGGATTATGATGAGAAAGTACGCCAACTTCTGGAGGACCCTGCATACAGAATTCTGGAGTGTGACCCCACAGACAAGTTGGCCAAGAAGACTAGTGCTCTCTTGAAGGAAACAGGGATGCCCGATAAGATCATCAGACAACTACGGGAAAAAGCGCCAGTGCCACCTAGACTGTATGGTCTGCCTAAAATACACAAGGAGGGCGTGCCCCTACGTCCAATTGTCAGTAATATTGGGGCACCTACGTACACAACAGCCAAGTACTTGAAAGGTCTCCTGTCTCCATATGTGGGGAAATGTATTCACCACATTCGCAACTCAGAAGATTTCCTGCAACGCCTCAAGCAACTGCACATCACAGATTCGGACATCATGGTTAGTTTTGATGTGGTATCGCTGTTCACCAGGGTCCCACTGAAGGACTCACTAGAACTGATTGCAGAGAAATTTGACGGTGCTCTGTTGGACCTGTTCAGTCATACACTGACATCCACGTATTTCCTGTACAGAAACCAATATTACGAGCAAACTGAAGGTGTAGCCATGGGCAGCCCACTGTCCCCTGTGGTTGCCAACATGTTTATGGAGAGTTTTGAGGAGAGGGCATTGGAGACAGCCACATTTAAACCCACATGCTTCTTTAGGTATGTGGATGACACCTTCGTGATCTGGCCACATGGGATGGACAGGCTCAATGAGTTTCTCGAACATCTTAACTCATGCCACCCTAATATGGAGTTCACCATGGAACTGGAGAAGAATGGCCAGCTGCCATTTCTGGATGTACTAGTCCAGAGGAAAGCAGATGGATCAATTGGCCACAGTGTGTACCGAAAACCAACACACACTGATTTATATCTGCAGGCCAGCACCTGTCACCACCCTGCACAGAAGAATGGGGTTCTGAAGACTTTGGTCCACAGAGCACGGGCCCTGTCAGACCAAGAGAATCTACCTATAGAGATAGAACATCTCAAAACAGTTTTCTCCAAGAATGGATACACAGACAGACAAATTGAGAGGGCACTCCAACCAGCCACTACACCACAGGTTCCTGAAGAAGACCAAGATGAAGCAAAGAAGGTGGCATATCTGCCCTATGCTGGCTCTATTTCTGCCAGAATCAGTAGGATCCTCCGTAAACACAATATCAAGTGTGTTTTCTGTCCATCCAACAAGATCAGGGGACTGCTGGGGAGTGTCAAAGACGACCTGGGATTACGAAAACCAGGGATTTACAATATACCTTGTCAATGTGGCATGTCCTACATTGGCCAGACGACCAGAACTGTGGAGATCAGGTGCAAAGAACATCAGAGGCACACTAGATTAAGACAGGTGACTAAGTCAGCCATTGCTGAACACTGTCTAGAACTAGATCATGCCATGAAGTATGAGGAAAGATTCTAGCACAAACACCCAGATTTTGGGACAGTATTATAAGAGAATCGATAGAAATTAAAATGGCTGACGATCTTATGAACCGTGACACAGGGTACCAACTAAGCAGAGCATGGGATCCGGCTCTGGAATTGTTAAAGGAGCAATGGGGCCAGCTGCAACACTACACAAACAGAAGAACCAGAGACATGGAGATGGAAAACGAGCCCCTGACGGACTGCCAGGCGCACCAGACCGAAGATGGAACGCCCAGAAGTGGGACTGGTGGGCGCGGACCGCAGAGGGGACATCTAGAGCCGCAGCGGACGAAAAACGGAGCGGCAACGCTCCAACAGGTCGTGGTGAGCGGGCGCGGACCGCAGGGGGAACGCTTGGTACCCCAGACCGTAGATGAAACCCCCAGGAGCGGGTTTGGTGGGCGCGGACCGCAGAGGGAACACGTAGAACCGCAGCGGACCGAAAACGGAGCAGCCGCGCTCCAGCAGGTCGCAGGGAATGGGCGCGGACCACAGAGGAAGCGCCTGCAGCTGTTGGTGGAGGGGGAAGGCCATAGGTATAAATACTGGACCAGGTCCACTCGAGGAGCAGTCTCAGGTCGCACCTGATGAAGGTTACGAGCTACGTGACCGAAATATCGTGCAAGTACGACGCTGATATCCGGCAGAACACCCGACAACCCAAGATGTCATTAGATCGCCGGGAAAGCCTGAAGAGTTACATCAAAAGTCTCTACGGGGAGGAGATGTATCAGAATATCAAGAAGCTGGACAAGCTTCGGCAGAAGAAAGGGAAGATGCTGAGTTCTCTCAGTTTTTTGCTGAGGTGTCGAGATGGAGATGTGGTACCAGTATTTGCCAGAATTAGACATCACATCAACTCCAGAGCGGCGAACAAGATAAAACGCAGAGCCAGCATGGCACTGGTGAGAGAGAGGATTCGAGATTTGCGCCACAGGTTAGATGTTATGGCCAGGGAGCTGTTACACATTCATCTGTACATGGCAGCCTCCTTAACAAGAGAAGATTGGGATTGGGTAGACCGTGCCTCCTGGTCTTTAGCTGAGTGTGCTAGAAGGAATGCCTCATCTTGCCAATCTGCAAAGTTTGACCGCATGAGTAAAAAAGCACAGCAGATGGAAGAGACACGCACTGTGACGAATCTGAGTGGCATACGGTTTGATGATATAACCTTAAAGGTACTCAGCAAGGGTCTCAACTTTGCTACGACCCCTAGAAACGTACCCATTTCAGGTTTCGTCAGTGCAGTAGAGCAAGTTGCAGCCACACTTCCACCTAATGTGGCAGAGGAAGTCCGCCGAGAGACCTGCAGGGCCCTCACCAAGGCCAGGCCGCCGAAATCGAACATCACAACCGAGGAGAGGCTTGCACTCAAGAAACTCCGGGAAGACAACAGCATTGTGGTACTGCCAGCAGACAAAGGGAACTCCACTGTCATCTTGCAGCAGGTGGATTATGATGAGAAAGTACGCCAACTTCTGGAGGACCCTGCATACAGAATTCTGGAGTGTGACCCCACAGACAAGTTGGCCAAGAAGACTAGTGCTCTCTTGAAGGAAACAGGGATGCCCGATAAGATCATCAGACAACTACGGGAAAAAGCGCCAGTGCCACCTAGACTGTATGGTCTGCCTAAAATACACAAGGAGGGCGTGCCCCTACGTCCAATTGTCAGTAATATTGGGGCACCTACGTACACAGCAGCCAAGTACTTGAAAGGTCTCCTGTCTCCATATGTGGGGAAATGTATTCACCACATTCGCAACTCAGAAGATTTCCTGCAACGCCTCAAGCAACTGCACATCACAGATTCGGACATCATGGTTAGTTTTGATGTGGTATCGCTGTTCACCAGGGTCCCACTGAAGGACTCACTAGAACTGATTGCAGAGAAATTTGACGGTGCTCTGTTGGACCTGTTCAGTCATACACTGACATCCACGTATTTCCTGTACAGAAACCAATATTACGAGCAAACTGAAGGTGTAGCCATGGGCAGCCCACTGTCCCCTGTGGTTGCCAACATGTTTATGGAGAGTTTTGAGGAGAGGGCATTGGAGACAGCCACATTTAAACCCACATGCTTCTTTAGGTATGTGGATGACACCTTCGTGATCTGGCCACATGGGATGGACAGGCTCAATGAGTTTCTCGAACATCTTAACTCATGCCACCCTAATATGGAGTTCACCATGGAACTGGAGAAGAATGGCCAGCTGCCATTTCTGGATGTACTAGTCCAGAGGAAAGCAGATGGATCAATTGGCCACAGTGTGTACCGAAAACCAACACACACTGATTTATATCTGCAGGCCAGCACCTGTCACCACCCTGCACAGAAGAATGGGGTTCTGAAGACTTTGGTCCACAGAGCACGGGCCCTGTCAGACCAAGAGAATCTACCTATAGAGATAGAACATCTCAAAACAGTTTTCTCCAAGAATGGATACACAGACAGACAAATTGAGAGGGCACTCCAACCAGCCACTACACCACAGGTTCCTGAAGAAGACCAAGATGAAGCAAAGAAGGTGGCATATCTGCCCTATGCTGGCTCTATTTCTGCCAGAATCAGTAGGATCCTCCGTAAACACAATATCAAGTGTGTTTTCTGTCCATCCAACAAGATCAGGGGACTGCTGGGGAGTGTCAAAGACGACCTGGGATTACGAAAACCAGGGATTTACAATATACCTTGTCAATGTGGCATGTCCTACATTGGCCAGACGACCAGAACTGTGGAGATCAGGTGCAAAGAACATCAGAGGCACACTAGATTAAGACAGGTGACTAAGTCAGCCATTGCTGAACACTGTCTAGAACTAGATCATGCCATGAAGTATGAGGAAAGATTCTAGCACAAACACCCAGATTTTGGGACAGTATTATAAGAGAATCGATAGAAATTAAAATGGCTGACGATCTTATGAACCGTGACACAGGGTACCAACTAAGCAGAGCATGGGATCCGGCTCTGGAATTGTTAAAGGAGCAATGGGGCCAGCTGCAACACTACACAAACAGAAGAACCAGAGACATGGAGATGGAAAACGAGCCCCTGACGGACTGCCAGGCGCACCAGACCGAAGATGGAACGCCCAGAAGTGGGACTGGTGGGCGCGGACCGCAGAGGGGACATCTAGAGCCGCAGCGGACGAAAAACGGAGCGGCAACGCTCCAACAGGTCGTGGTGAGCGGGCGCGGACCGCAGGGGGAACGCTTGGTACCCCAGACCGTAGATGAAACCCCCAGGAGCGGGTTTGGTGGGCGCGGACCGCAGAGGGAACACGTAGAACCGCAGCGGACCGAAAACGGAGCAGCCGCGCTCCAGCAGGTCGCAGGGAATGGGCGCGGACCACAGAGGAAGCGCCTGCAGCTGTTGGTGGAGGGGGAAGGCCATAGGTATAAATACTGGACCAGGTCCACTCGAGGAGCACCCCAGAGCGGCCTGAGCTGGCGAGGTGAGCGCATCGCTGGTGTTGCGCGCTTAGCTTACTCGGCCGTTGAGAGCTCGAGAAGAGGTTTTCTGTGCTGAGGGCGCTGCGGAGAGCAAATTGTCGTGCGTTGTTTTGACAACGCGTGCAAATTGTCGTGTTCCGCGCCTCGCAGCATGGGAAAGAAGCGTACGCAGAGGAAACCTGCCGCTACGATGGGTCCTTCGGTTGTGCAACTCACTGAGTCTGCCGACCGTGCAAGGAACTCCAGAGAAGACGAGTCGCGGCCTGTCCCCCCTTTGTACGTCAAGTGCAAAGGCGGGTGGACAGCGCTGTTCGACACCATGACGAGCTGCGCTCAGAACGAGGTGGTCTACGAGTCTGTCGATACAGACTCGCTGATCTGCGTTCGAGCCGCAAACGTGGCCGACCACAGGGCGATCAAGGTCGCAGTGGCCGACCACATCGTCGACGCGCCGCCGGCGCGTGAGAAGGCACCTTCCGTAGGAAGGGTGAAGACGACTAAGGCACTCCTCAGGGGGTTGCCTTGGTGCTGTGATGAGGCAGCGGTCCGGGAAGGGCTGCTGCGAGCCGGGTTTGGTGGTGCAGCCGCAAGGTTGCACAACCGAACCAACAGGAAGAGGGCGCCGCTCTATGCCGTGACCGTGCAAACGGTCGACGGCGGGAGTGACATCTTCGACTTGCGGAAGTTGCTGGGCTTCCCGGTTACGACGGAGGCTCTCCCGACCGCCATGGATCCTCAGCCCCAGTGCTTCAGGTGCCAGGGCGAGGGCCATGTTGCGAAGTATTGCCGCAACGCGGCGCGGTGCGTCAAGTGCTCAGGTGAGCACGACAGCCGCGCCTGCGACCGCGGCAGCAACGCTCTGCCGACATGTGTCCGGTGTGGCGGCCCGCACGTCGCCAGTTGGCGCGGCTGTTCGGCTTTCTCAAGCCGCAGCCGTGCCGGGGGCGGCGAAGCGGCCGCGGCCGCACCGACGCAGCAGCAGAAGAGAAGACGACGCCGGAAACGGCGTAGGGCGCAGAACAGCCCGGCGCAGCTAAGGGACGGCGCAGCAGCAGTTCCACCTGCCAGGGGCAGGGACGGCCGCTCGGAAACGGGCAGCCAGGACGCAGCTCGCCTTCCTGCGAAGAGATGTGACCTCCAACTCGGCACCGCCGTGAAGGAGGCCACAGCAGCCCTCAAAGCCGTCATGGCGGCGGAGAGGGCTGCCTTCGCAGCCGCCGTGGCTGCAGAGAAGGAAGAGGCCTTGAGGCAACTGCGAGCAGTTTTCGCCCAAGGCCTCAGCGCAGTCGCACCTGCGAACACTCCTGCGACCTCGCAGAAGGACGTTCGCGCGCCTATCCCAGCCCTTGTTCCAGCAGCAGCGCGGGTGAGAGGCGCAAAGAAGAAGAAGACAACCGCCGTCGCAGAGGAGCCGCTGGCGACGCCGACTGCTACGGGACCGGGCCCCGCAAGGGGTCGAGGAGCCAGTAGGCCGGTGTTCATCGCAGAAGCGTCGCCGCCCTGCCGCGCCGAGTTTTTATGTTACAGGGAGTAAGCCACCGCGGCCGGCCCAGGAGACTACAAGCGAGCCCAGCCGCAGCACCGGACTACCCCAGCTAACAACCACGCAGTACATAGGTAACGTTGCACGATACCTCACGCTAACCCCCCTCACCTTGCATGCTCTGTCGCAGCTAGCAAGCCGCTACTGCCCTTACCACCCGTCCTACTGTCGCAGAGGTTTTTTTCCCTTGGCGCTGGCCTTGGCACTTTTTTTCCTCTGCTCTTAAAACCGCTACCCTTCGATCGTTTTCGACCACTACTATCTCCTGATGGACCATGTTAATGAGTAGTCTTACCCAGACGCATGGATAACATCACAGCCTGCATCCTGTGACGCCTGATTCAAAACTAACATGCTTACGGAGGTGACAGTAAAACTTTTGTGTTGGTCACCACGTTGGTGCGGGCGTGGAGGGGCCCCATCCTATAGAAACTCGAGGAGCAGTCTCAGGTCGCACCTGATGAAGGTTACGAGCTACGTGACCGAAATATCGTGCAAGTACGACGCTGATATCCGGCAGAACACCCGACAACCCAAGATGTCATTAGATCGCCGGGAAAGCCTGAAGAGTTACATCAAAAGTCTCTACGGGGAGGAGATGTATCAGAATATCAAGAAGCTGGACAAGCTTCGGCAGAAGAAAGGGAAGATGCTGAGTTCTCTCAGTTTTTTGCTGAGGTGTCGAGATGGAGATGTGGTACCAGTATTTGCCAGAATTAGACATCACATCAACTCCAGAGCGGCGAACAAGATAAAACGCAGAGCCAGCATGGCACTGGTGAGAGAGAGGATTCGAGATTTGCGCCACAGGTTAGATGTTATGGCCAGGGAGCTGTTACACATTCATCTGTACATGGCAGCCTCCTTAACAAGAGAAGATTGGGATTGGGTAGACCGTGCCTCCTGGTCTTTAGCTGAGTGTGCTAGAAGGAATGCCTCATCTTGCCAATCTGCAAAGTTTGACCGCATGAGTAAAAAAGCACAGCAGATGGAAGAGACACGCACTGTGACGAATCTGAGTGGCATACGGTTTGATGATATAACCTTAAAGGTACTCAGCAAGGGTCTCAACTTTGCTACGACCCCTAGAAACGTACCCATTTCAGGTTTCGTCAGTGCAGTAGAGCAAGTTGCAGCCACACTTCCACCTAATGTGGCAGAGGAAGTCCGCCGAGAGACCTGCAGGGCCCTCACCAAGGCCAGGCCGCCGAAATCGAACATCACAACCGAGGAGAGGCTTGCACTCAAGAAACTCCGGGAAGACAACAGCATTGTGGTACTGCCAGCAGACAAAGGGAACTCCACTGTCATCTTGCAGCAGGTGGATTATGATGAGAAAGTACGCCAACTTCTGGAGGACCCTGCATACAGAATTCTGGAGTGTGACCCCACAGACAAGTTGGCCAAGAAGACTAGTGCTCTCTTGAAGGAAACAGGGATGCCCGATAAGATCATCAGACAACTACGGGAAAAAGCGCCAGTGCCACCTAGACTGTATGGTCTGCCTAAAATACACAAGGAGGGCGTGCCCCTACGTCCAATTGTCAGTAATATTGGGGCACCTACGTACACAACAGCCAAGTACTTGAAAGGTCTCCTGTCTCCATATGTGGGGAAATGTATTCACCACATTCGCAACTCAGAAGATTTCCTGCAACGCCTCAAGCAACTGCACATCACAGATTCGGACATCATGGTTAGTTTTGATGTGGTATCGCTGTTCACCAGGGTCCCACTGAAGGACTCACTAGAACTGATTGCAGAGAAATTTGACGGTGCTCTGTTGGACCTGTTCAGTCATACACTGACATCCACGTATTTCCTGTACAGAAACCAATATTACGAGCAAACTGAAGGTGTAGCCATGGGCAGCCCACTGTCCCCTGTGGTTGCCAACATGTTTATGGAGAGTTTTGAGGAGAGGGCATTGGAGACAGCCACATTTAAACCCACATGCTTCTTTAGGTATGTGGATGACACCTTCGTGATCTGGCCACATGGGATGGACAGGCTCAATGAGTTTCTCGAACATCTTAACTCATGCCACCCTAATATGGAGTTCACCATGGAACTGGAGAAGAATGGCCAGCTGCCATTTCTGGATGTACTAGTCCAGAGGAAAGCAGATGGATCAATTGGCCACAGTGTGTACCGAAAACCAACACACACTGATTTATATCTGCAGGCCAGCACCTGTCACCACCCTGCACAGAAGAATGGGGTTCTGAAGACTTTGGTCCACAGAGCACGGGCCCTGTCAGACCAAGAGAATCTACCTATAGAGATAGAACATCTCAAAACAGTTTTCTCCAAGAATGGATACACAGACAGACAAATTGAGAGGGCACTCCAACCAGCCACTACACCACAGGTTCCTGAAGAAGACCAAGATGAAGCAAAGAAGGTGGCATATCTGCCCTATGCTGGCTCTATTTCTGCCAGAATCAGTAGGATCCTCCGTAAACACAATATCAAGTGTGTTTTCTGTCCATCCAACAAGATCAGGGGACTGCTGGGGAGTGTCAAAGACGACCTGGGATTACGAAAACCAGGGATTTACAATATACCTTGTCAATGTGGCATGTCCTACATTGGCCAGACGACCAGAACTGTGGAGATCAGGTGCAAAGAACATCAGAGGCACACTAGATTAAGACAGGTGACTAAGTCAGCCATTGCTGAACACTGTCTAGAACTAGATCATGCCATGAAGTATGAGGAAAGATTCTAGCACAAACACCCAGATTTTGGGACAGTATTATAAGAGAATCGATAGAAATTAAAATGGCTGACGATCTTATGAACCGTGACACAGGGTACCAACTAAGCAGAGCATGGGATCCGGCTCTGGAATTGTTAAAGGAGCAATGGGGCCAGCTGCAACACTACACAAACAGAAGAACCAGAGACATGGAGATGGAAAACGAGCCCCTGACGGACTGCCAGGCGCACCAGACCGAAGATGGAACGCCCAGAAGTGGGACTGGTGGGCGCGGACCGCAGAGGGGACATCTAGAGCCGCAGCGGACGAAAAACGGAGCGGCAACGCTCCAACAGGTCGTGGTGAGCGGGCGCGGACCGCAGGGGGAACGCTTGGTACCCCAGACCGTAGATGAAACCCCCAGGAGCGGGTTTGGTGGGCGCGGACCGCAGAGGGAACACGTAGAACCGCAGCGGACCGAAAACGGAGCAGCCGCGCTCCAGCAGGTCGCAGGGAATGGGCGCGGACCACAGAGGAAGCGCCTGCAGCCGTTGGTGGAGGGGGAAGGCCATAGGCATAAATACTGGACCAGGTCCACTCGAGGAGCAGTCTCAGGTCGCACCTGATGAAGGTTACGAGCTACGTGACCGAAATATCGTGCAAGTACGACGCTGATATCCGGCAGAACACCCGACAACCCAAGATGTCAAGAATTAAATGATCTGCTGAATGGAATGAACAGTCTAATGAGTACACAGTATGGTTTGAGGGTAAATCGGAGAAAGACGAAGGTAATGAGAAGTAGTAGAAATGAGAATAGCGAGAAACTTAACATCAGGATTGATGGTCACGAAGTCAATGAAGTTAGGGATTTCTGCTACCTAGGCAGTAAAATATCCAATGACGGACGGAGCAAGGAGGACATCAAAAGCAGACTCGCTATGGCAATAAAGGCATTTCTGGCCAACAGGTCTACGAACATCAAATACCGGCCTTAATTTGAGGAAGAAATTTCTGAGGATATACGTCTGGAGTACAGCATTGTATGATAGTGAAACATGGACTGTGGGAAAACCGGAACAGAAGAGAATCGAAGCATTTGAGATGTGGTGCTATAGACGAATGTTGAAAATTATGTGGACTGCTAAGGTAAGGAATGAGGAGGTTCTACGCAGAATCGGAGAGGAAAGGAATATGTGGAAAACACTGATAAGGAGAAGGGACAGGATGATAGGACATCTGCTAAGACATGACGGAATGACTTCCATGGTACTAGAGGGAGCTGTAGAGGGCAAAAACTCGAGGAAGACAGAGGTTGGAATACGTCAAGCAAATAATTGAGGACGTAGGTTGCAAGTGCTACTCTGAGATGAAGAGGTTAGCACAGGAAAGGAATTCGTGGCGGGCCGCATCAAACCAGTCAGTAGACTGATGACCAAAAAAAACTGTCCTTCAGAGAAGTCACCAGCGTTTTGTAGAAGCCGTTGCCAGCTATGTGGAAGGCGTAGTATACGGCTAGCAGAGCCTGTTCTGCTGATGGTGCGAATGGCGCGGTTTAAAGTTATGGTGATTCTCGCGTACGATTGTGATGGTGTTATCCTAACGCATTACGCTCCTCCACGGCAGACCGTCAATGCACAATATTACTGTTCGTATTTGGAGCATCACCTGCGGCCAGCTTTGCAAATGAAGCGGCGACACTTTCTGCGCAACCCATCATTTTGCACGACAATCCGCTGGCGCATACAGCGCAAGCTGTGGCTGTCCAGTTCGGTAGATGGGACTGGGAAGTACTCCACCGTCCACCATACTCTCCGTACTTAAGTCCTTGTGACTTTGATTTGATTCCGAAGATGAAGGAACCACTTCGTGGCATTCGCTTCACAACTATTCCAGAGATTAGACAGGCAGTTGACCGCTCCATTCGCACCATCAACAGAGCAGGTTCTGCTAACTGTATACTACGCCTTCCACATCGCTGGCAACGGGTTCTACACAATGCTGGTGACTACTTTGAAGGACAGTGACAGGTGCAAACATGTAACTTTTGTATCGGTTGTGGACAAATAGTTACCACTATTTAAGTTCCAAGCCTCGTTTGTCTGCGTGATATCGGGGCGTCGCCATGTTTACAGGCGCTTTTAAATTCTTTAACTTCGCGTTTTACTTCAATACGATATCCTCGAAGTATACTGTTTTCTTGTTCAGAAAACTACGGAGAATTTCTTAATTTAAGTATTCGATTTTTGTGATACTTATTCACGAAGTCTCGTTCAGATACGCCGATAGCGAGGGCGCGGCCGGAAAGGAAACAGTAAAAAGCGTCAGGCAATTACAGGCGAGGGGGAGGAAAGTTGTCCGCACTCAGGCTGCCAAGTCGCAAATTAGTTCACAAATTATTTTGCTCTACAGAGGCTTTTTTTAAGAGGCCGCAGATGTCGCGTCGGGCAGATGCTGCGCCAGCCTGACCCCCGGAACTGGCAAGTGAAGCCAGCGGGCGGCTATAATAATGTATTCCGTGTGCCGCCGGCAGCGTTACCTGCTGATGCGAGGCGCAGCGGCTGCCAGATTGCTCCGGGCGGGATTCAATTTGTGCCCCGCGGCCCCGCGACCTCCCCCTCTGAACCAGCCACTTTGGAGCGGCGGATCTGCACACTGCAAACGCATCGGCTGGAGACAGCAAATTAAATTGGAGAAGTCGACGGGGATGCACAGACGGAATGGGACTGTAGGCGCGCTTCTCTGCGGCATATACTGCACGTAACGAAATATTTGGGTGAGGTTCATAAAACGAAACATAATTGTCTCTAGCCACAGAGAATTATTCGACCTGTTTCAGGCATTCATTTATTTGTAAAGCGACTTTTTAATGTAGTACTTCGACGTTAGTTATCTCTCAGTTATGTACAACAAACTGCGTGAAGAGTTTGACAGAGCACTGAAAGACCTGAGTCGAAACAAGGCCCCGGGAGTTGACAACATTCCATTGGAACTACTGATAGCTTTGGGAGAGCCAGTCATGACAAAACTCTACCATCTGGTGAGCAAAATCTATGAGACAGGCGAAATACCCTCAGAGTTCAAGAAGAATATAATAATTCCAATCCCAAAGAAAGCAGGTGTTGACAGATGTGAAAATTGCCGAACTATCAGTTTAATAAGTCACAGCTGCAAAATACTAACGCGAATTCTTTACAGACGAATGGAAAAATTAGTAGAAGCCGACCTTGGGGAAGATCAGTTTTGATTTCGTAGAAATATTGGAACACGTGAGGCAATAATGACCCTACGGCTTATCTTAGAAGCTAGATTAAGGAAAGGCAAACCTACGTTCCTAGCATTTGTAGACTTGGAGAAAGCTTTTGACAATGTTGACTGGAATACCCTCTTTCAAATTCTAAAGGTGACAGGGGTAAAATACAAGGAGCGAAAGGCTATTTACAATTTGTACAGAAACCAGATGGCAGTTATAAGAGTCGAGGAACGTGAAAGGGAAGCAGTGGTTGGGAAGGGAGTGAGACAGGGTTGTAGCCTCTCCCCGATGCTATTCAATCTGTATATTGACCAAGCAGTAAAGGAAACAAAAGAAAAATTCGGAAAAGGTATTAAAATCCATGGAGAAGACATAAAGACTTTAAGGTTCGCCGATGACATTGTAATTCTGTCAGAGACAGCAAAGGACTTGGAAGAGCAGTTGAACGTAATGGAGAGTGTCTTGAAAGGAGGATACAAGATGAACATCAACAAAAGCAAAACGAGGATAATGGAATGTAGTCGAATTAAGTCGGGTGATGCTGAGGGAATTAGATTAGGAAATGAGACACTTAAAGTAGTAAATGAGTTTTGCTATTTGGGGAGCAAAATAACTGATGATGGTCGAAGTAGAGAGGATATAAAATGTAGACTGGCAATGGCAAGGAAAGCGTTTCTGAAGAAGAGAAATTTGTTAGCACCGAGTATAGAATTAAGTGTCAGGAAGCCGTTTGTGAAAGTATTTGTATGGATGGTTCAAATGGCTCTGAGCACTATGGGAGTCAACTGCTGTGGTTATCAATCCCCTAGAACTTAGAACTACTTAAACCTAACTAACCTAAGGACATCACACACATCCATGCCCGAGGCAGGATTCGAACCTACGACCGTAGCAGTCGCACGGTTCCGGACTGCGCGCCTAGAACCGCGAGACCACCGCGGCCGGCTATTTGTATGGAGTGTAGCCATGTAAGGAAGTGAAACATGGACGATTAATAGTTTGCACAAGAAGAGAATAGAAGCTTTCGAAATGTGGTGCTACAGAAGAATGCTGAAGATTAGATGGGTCGATCACATAACTAATGAGGAGGTACTGAACAGAATTGGAGAGAAGAGGAGTTTGTGGCACAACTTGACTAGAAGAAGGGATTGGTTGGTAGGACATGTTCTGAGGCATCAAGGGATGACCAATTTAGTATTGGAGGGCAGCGTGGAGGGTAAAAATCGTAGAGGTAGACCAAGAGATGAATACACTAAGCAGATTCAGAAGGATGTAGGTTGCACTACGTACTGTGAGATGAAGCAGCTTGCACAGGATAGAGTAGCATGGAGAGCTGCATCAAACCAGTCTCAGGACTGAAGACTACAACAACAATATGTACAAGAAACGAACTAAACATTTTCTTTATTTTGTTTCTTAAAAGGCAATATCGATGAACCAGTCGTATATTACGATTGGTGTCAGTTATGCATTGCTGCCTGCTAGTCCCATACCGATATTCAGGCTTTTGTCTTAAGACATAAGTTTTATCTTCATGTTCTAGGCCATATCTGACCGTCTTCGATACATGGAATATGGATAAGTCATACATATTTTTTTGTGTTTTGTGGATGTTGGCGGCTTTGTCTGGAAAAAATTAGTGGATTACGTAGACATTGTTAGGTATCTAACTCTTCAGTACATCATTGGATTCATACGAAGGCTTTTACCTTTGGTAATTCTGGTAACATACCGTATATCTACGGGTACTCTACGTTATGTGACGTATATTACTAGTTTCTGACATTTACGTGAGTTAGATAGTAGTTCTCATTTGATATTTGTTTTATGGCAGAAGGTGATATATGGACTCAGTCACATATGGATGTTGTTCACCCTGGATATTATCTTGTAGGAGTTTTTGATATACTCTGTACCCGTTGTCAAATAAGTCGTTTTCTACATTTGGTCGTTTGATACATTCTGGACACTCATTTTGTACGTATGACAGAAGTGTGTTCCTCTACGGTTTGTACCTCAGTATTCCATAACTTTGACGTGACGTATGGTTATACGGGGGTTGGAACTTTTAATAGTGGCAACTATTGATTTACAGCTCGTACAAAATAGATATGTATTTCAAAGTCTTACTGGCCTTCAAAGTCGTCACCATTATTGTGTATAACCAGTTGCCAGCGGTGTGGAAGTCGTACGATACTCGTAGCAGTGCCAGTTGTGTTGACTGTTCGAGCGGCGCGGTCTATTTCCCGACGAATTTGTAGCAGTTCTGAAGCGAATGCCGTGAAGTTTTTCCTTCAGTTTACAAATCGAGTTGTACTTACGAGGGCTTAAGTCAGGGGAGTGCAGTAGGTGGTGTAGCATTTAGCAGCTCCATCAGTCAAACAAATGGTTCAAATGGCTCTGAGCACTATGGGACTTAATATCTGAGGTCATCAGTCCCCTAGAACTTTGAACTACTTAAACCTAACTAACCCAAGGACATCACACACATCGATGCCCGAGGCAGGATTCCAACCTGCGACCGTAGCGGTCGCGCGCTTCCAGAGTGAAGCGCCTAGAACCGCTCGGCCACACCGGCCGGCTGTCAAACAAATCAGTAACAGCTAGAACTGTACGTGCTGGAGAATTGTCCTGCAAAATGATAGTCAGGTCCTGTAGAAAGTGTCAACGCTTCTGTCTCTATGCTGATCATTTTTGGTTCAAATGGCTCTGAGCACTATGGGACTCAACTGCTGTGGTCATAAGTCCCCTAGAACTTAGAACTACTTAAACCTAACTAACCTAAGGACATCACAAACATCCATGCCCGAGGCAGGATTCGAACCTGCGACCGTAGCAGTCACACGGTTCCGGACTGCGCGCCTAGAACCGCGAGACCACCGCGGCCGGCGATCATTTTTGGAAAAACAAAGTACGACCAGATTAGACACAGAAGTGATGACACTTAGTCGGTAAATGACTAATAATGAACAGAACAAACGATGAGTAATTAACACTAAAGTTTTGAATTTCTGTCGGTCTGCGATAAGTCGCCACAGTCTAACGAAGTTTACGAAAATCGCCACACTCCCACAAAACTGTACAATTATTAACAGACACATCGGAATCAGGATTTACAACAATGCCTTTTGACCGAAATTCACATTATCTTCAGCGAACAATTATATAGAACCACTCTGCGCGAATCTGACGAATTTTCTAGAATCAGATCGCCTGATGCTTGAAGAAACACTAGATGAAATGAATGAGAAATTAGACAAATCTCAGAATGGGGAAAGGAAATTCGAGGAAGAAAACAGCAAATCACTTAGGGAAGAAATTAAAAATAAAGTTGAACCAATAATTAGCAGTTTTTCAACTAGATTACGTGATCCTGAAACACAATACGAAGACAAGAAAACAAGCAAGCGTAATGACAAGTAAGAAGTGTGAGCTACAATCAGTTTCTCTGCTGTTATTTGGATAATGAACCTGCAGCAAGAATGCGCTGAGTAGTGGGAGACTGCCAAAGCGCCATTGATTTCTACCCAACTTTTCTGACAGCCTACTGCTCGCAGGCCACACAAGATCGGGTAAAACATTACATTACACTGTTACGAAACTTTGAACAGTGTGATTTCTCTAGCTCAGCAGAATACTTTAAGGACATGGTGCGCAGAAATCAGAACTTATGAAACCCATACAGTCCGTCGGAGCTAATACGTATTTTCTGTTGGAGGATGGAAGATGGTATTTATCAGAAATATGCTGGGCTCAATGAAGGACAACTTGGGTCTAAGAATACCGAGTGTCTACGGTATTTCCTGTGAATGTGGGAAACAATATATCGGACACACACAGCCGCTGCATAACACAACGCATCTCTGAACATCTGAGAGGCGTCCACCTCAGACAAAAAGAAAAATCCGCGGTAGCGGAGCACAGCCTTAGTGAAGGACAAACGTTTCAATTTGAAGAAACCAAGAGACTTTGTACAGCGAAAGGTTTCTGGGACTCTATTACTAAAGAGGCAGTGGAAATACGGGTCAGTGGTAACCTGGTCAATCGGGATAGTGGCTTCCAACTCAGCAGCGCGTGGAACACAACATTATCAAGAATGAGACGATAGCGCACCGATGGAGGCAGGTCGGTGGCGGCGGATGGAATAAACAGGCCGCACCGAGACGGGACGCGAGGACCCGACGTCCGCGGCTCCCCCCCCCCCCCCCCCCAACACCGGCCGCCGCGCCGATTCCTCTCGCGCCTGATTGGCCTGACCGGCGCCGAGGATGCAGAGAAGCCCGTGGTCCATGGTCCAGCGGCTATAAAGATCCGGACGTGACATGAACCCGACACCTCGCCTGAAGATGGCAAGTAAATAACTAGTTGAAACGTTGCTGGAAAACAACACCACATTGACTCGGCTGTCGACCCGAGAAGATTTTATCAACCACGAAGTAATCACAGCAACCGAGCAGCCCTTAAGGCGTCTACATACATGTATTGTCATTCCAAAAATGGTTATCATAGTATTCAACTGACTTTCACTGACAGTGTCGTATTAAACAGATTTCCATTTTACAAAGGCGATGGCAAAAATTCTATCTCGATATGTAACAGATGCATAACGGTACATAAAAATAATATACACTTACTGTGTGAATCCGAAGACCACGGTCAAATTTCGGAAGCTGTTCAGGGATTTTTTATATTTTGTAATCAGGGACCCATCGTCATCGGTGACTCGTTACAAGAATAATACAGGTAATGTGAGTATAATTTATTTGGTTGATTAACCCAATTACCTGCCTTTCTGTGAAAATATCTTCGCACTAGTGAAAAAGCCGGGAATATGCAGTCACCAAACTACACGCCTCAGATGCAAAAGGACTGTGATGTGATTCACGTCGATGGGAAAGTAGCTCATTATAGAGTCGTATGGCCGTTCTCCCATTGCAATCAGTTAACCCGCCTTTTCATGAGTGTAACCGAAATTTCTGTGTATCGCTGCTAACCTAAAGCAATGCTGTCAGGAAAACAAAACACGAAGGAGAACGGGCAATACAGTACTCAATGATGATGGTGATGAGAATAAAAACTGCATGGCATTATTGGCCAGTTTCTGTGGTTGTTGTTGTTGTTGTGGTCTTCAGTCCTGAGACTGGTTTGATGCAGCTCTCCATGCTACTCTATCCTGTGCAAGCTTCTTCATCTCCCAGTACCTACTGCAACCTACATCCTTCTGAATGTTTTTGTTTCTGTGGTAGTTCACCTAAATAGTACAAAAGTTTCTATATCACACAACCTCGGCGACTTGCACTTTGTTCATGATGAGATGATTGTAAGGACAAAACAACACCCACTTCCTGAGCGAAGGAAATCTCCAGCACGGTCGAGAATCTAACCCGGGAACCAAAGGCCAAAAGGCAACAACGTTTTTTTATTTTATTACAGGTGTGGCTAATCACCTGACGAAAAACGCTGAGCAACAATGCCGGCAACAACCACACCAGTAAATGTGGACGGTGAAGAGGAAGTGGGCGTGGCTTTTGTCAACGGCAGGTACCGTGAGTGAATGGAATAGCCGTGTTTCCAAACAAGACAGTCAGTGCGCACCGCCAACATTTTCAGTGTTTGCCTGAGGTATTACAGACACCGAGACAAATAGGAGTAAAAGTCGAAAGAGACTCAATTGTATCACCGGAGACGCTGGGTACCCAAATACTCAGACAATGTCCTTGTCCTCCGAAATTTTGTCGGTTAAGTTCGGGTGCATTCTGTATACGCGATTCAGCTATACGCCGGAGAGAACAGAAGGAGATAACAAAAATTTGAAAAACTTTGTAGGTGAAAGAGTAGCGCCAGAAGGCTAGAATGTTAAATTTCACTTACGTTTGGGTGCTATTTTTTTCTCTAATTTTTAGAACTTAAATGACTGCAATGGACAACTGAAAACGGTCGTAGTGCGTAACTGGCTGTTGTTGCTGTTCAATAAACAATATATATTGCAATCTTTGTTCTTCAATTTGTGGCAGTTAATTCACACTCTACTGAATAAAAATTGTGTTAATAAATTATTGTCAAAAATGCTGTAGCAGCTACACATCTCTATGTTTTTGGTGAGATGGTTCAATCTGAAGATGGCTCCCGTGAATCCTAATGCTGTAAGAATTTGTCATAAAGATTGTTTGGATGTCAATGGGTACACAAACAGCAGCATATAGGAGCAGGATACATTGCGCACCGGCAGCCTGATATTGTTTCCATGCCTCTCTGCAGTGCTTTGCGGCATGGGGACACGTAGCACCGGTTAGAGGTTCTTGTTGGGTCCACGCCTCGCAGTCTACATAAATTTTGGCAACGAGACCATCTTTGGACCTCTACGTGTGTGCGCACCCTGTGACGTTTCTCGGTGTAACATTGTAAATTTCTAACACGTTAGTAGCTAAGAGGACAGCGTGCCACGCTAGGGACCCAGGTTCATTATAAATACCGGATTTTCGGTGGTAGGATAACTGGAAAGGGGTGTATTCAATCTTGTCTGGCCAACTGGGGAGTTGGCTGATTGGGAAGTACTGTGGCCACAACGCCTGGAAAACTGACAACTGCTGGGAGAACGGTGTACTGAGGCCACGCCCCTCCATACGGCAGCCACATGACGCCATCAGGTAGGGGATTCACGGCGGCCTGTCGGTACCGTTTAGTCCTAAGGACCTGAATGCGGCGTTATATTTCACAGTACTTCTTTCTTGGAAATTGTTATGAACCATAAATAACAGTTGTCCTGCCCATGAGACGTGACAACACAATCTCGGCGTCAAAACGTCAAAAGCCATGACATAAGTACCAATAAAAACACCATGGGCAGAAAGCTAACCTTATTAATTATAACCTACATAACATGATGACTTCACCTCCCATTAAATGGATGGCACGTGCGCGTTTAATGTATATATTTTGTTTTTGTTCGTGATTTGCGTCGAATTTCATCTTCACTGCTACACATTTTTCCGTACATACAATATATAATTTTGAAAATTGTGTGGTCTGCCTTACGTAGATCAGAAAGTTCATTTGTCCTTTGCTCTCCTCTGTTAAGTAAGAGTCTGAATCGTTGCATGTCTACGGAAGCTGAAGCCGATAGCTTTGCATTTTCAAATATCAATTCTGGAATATAAACTGTGGGAATACAGAGGGGGGTTCTGAGGGAACAAGCGGGGCTATACTGATCTGATGGCTTATGTTAGAAGACAAACTGAAGCAAGACACATTTACGTTCATAGCATTTGTAGTCAGTTTTTGACAGTACTGACAGGGATACATTTTTTGAAATTCTGGAGATAGTAGAACTGAAGTACGGGGAGTGAAAGTTTATCTGCAACTTTTACAAGAACCAGTATGCAGTTGTAGGACTTGAAGCGCATATAGGGGTTTCAGTAGTCGCTAAGATATGGTACAGGGCAACAACATATCACCCACGTAGTTATACTTGTGCACAGATCAAGTGATAAAGGAAATTTAGGAAATATTTGGAAAAGGAACTAAAATTCATCGAGAATACAAAAAGCTGTAAGGTTTGATGATTAATTTATGATTCTGCCTGAGATGGTAAATAACTTGGAAGATTAGTTTAACAGGATGAACAGTGTCCTTAAAAGACGTCACAAGAACAACAACAACAAAACTTAAATAACGGTGTGTGTTGTGCATTAAACCAGGGGCGTAGTCGAAGAAGCTTCGTCCCGGCCTAGCCCTCAGTGGTTCACAACCCCACGACAGGCCACAGCAATCCTCCCACCCCACCGCCGCCCCACACCGAACCCAGGGTTATTGTGCGGTTCGGCCACCAGTGGGCCCTTCCCGGGAACGTCTCACACCAGACGAGTGTAACCCCAAACGTTTGCGTGGTAGAGTAGTTATAGTGTACGCGTACGTAAGACAGTGTTTGCGCAGCAAAAGCCGACACAGTGTAATTGAGGCGGAATAAGGGGAATCAGCGCACATTCGCCGAGGTAGATGGAAAACCGCCTAAAAACCATCCACAGGCTGGCCGGCACACCGGACCTCGACACTAATCCGCCGGGCGGATTCATGCTGGGGACCGGCTCGCCTTCCCGCAACGCATTAGACCGCGCGGCTAGCCGGGCAGGCAAAATAAAGATGACGGAATATTGAAATGAAATCCGTTGTTGCTGAAGGAATTGAATCAGAAACTTAAACGTTCTTAACTAAGCGACAACAGAACTGAGGGCAGTAGTGAATATTACATGCAGGCTGGCGATAGGGACACGTTTCCGAAAATGAGAAATAAGCTAATATTGAATATTGCTTAACTGTTACTAAATCTTTTCTGAAATTGTCTGGAGTGTATCTTTATGCAGAAATTAAACTTGGACTACAAAAGACTTCAGCACGCACAAGTACAGCACCACGATGTGGCATGGACTCGACTAATGTCTGAAGTAGTGCTGTAGGGAACAGACACAATGAATGCTGCAGTGCTGTCCGTAAAAAAGCAAGGGTACCAGGGGGTAAAAATGTCTTATGTACAGTACGTTGGAAGGCATCCCAGATATGCTCAATAATGTTCATGTCTGGGGAGTTTGGTGGCCAGCTGGTGTGTTTAAACTCAGAAGAGTGTTCCTGGAGCCACGTGTGGCGTGACACATTGTCCTACTGGAATTCCCAAAGTCCGTCGGACTGCACAGTGGACATGAATGGATGCAGGTGATCAGACAGAATGCTTCTGTACGTGTCACCAGAGTCGTATCTATACGTATCAAGGATCCCATATCACTCCAGCTGCACACGCTCCACACCATTACAGAACTTCCACCAGCTTTAACAGTTCCCCGCTGACACGCTGGGTTCATTGATTCATGAGGTTGTCTTCATACCCGTAAGCGTCCATCCACTCGATGCAACTTGAAACGAGACTCGTCCGACCAGGCATCATGTTTCCAATCATCAACAGTCCAATGTTGGTGTTGACGCGCCGAGGCGAGGCGTAAAGGTTTGTGTCATGCAGTCATCAATGGTAGACGGTTGGGCGTTCGGCTCCGAAAGCCCATACCGATGATGTTTCATTGAATGGTTCGCACACTAACACTTGTTGATGGCCCATCACTGAAATGTGCAGCAATCTGCGGAAGAGTTGCACTTTTGTCACGTTGATCGATTCTCTTCAGTCGTCGTTGGTCCCGTCCTTGCAGGATCTTTCTCCAGCCACAGCGATGTCGGAGATTTGATGTTTTAGCGGATTCCTGATATTCAGGATACACTCGTGAAATGGGCGTACGGGAAAATCCCCAGTTCATCGCAACCTCGGAAATGCTGGGTCCCATCACTCGTGCGCCGGCTACACCACATTAAAACTTACTTAAATCTGAATAACCTGCAATTGTAGCAGTAACCGAGCTAACAGCTGCTCCAACCACTTGTTGTCTTATACAGGGTGGTCCACTGACAGTGACCGCTGCCGGGCCAAATATCTCACGAAATAAGCGTCAAACGAAAAACCTACAAAGAACGAAACTCGGCTAACTTGGAGGGGTAAGGCAGATGGCGCTATGGTTGGCCCGCTAGATGGCGCTGCCATAGGTCAAACAGATATCAACTGCGGTTTTTTAATAGGAACCCCCATTTTTATTACATATTTATGTAGTACGTAAAGAAATATGAATGTTTTAGTTGGACCACTCTTTTCGATTTGTGAATTGTGATTGATGGATATGTAATAGTCACAAACATACGGCTCACAATTTTAGACGGACAGTTGGTAACAGGTAGGTTTTTTAAATTAAAATACAGAACATAGGTACGTTTGAAAATTTTATTTCGGTTGTCCAATGTGATACATGTATCTTTGTGAACATATCATTTCTGAGAACGCATGCTGTTTCAGCGTGATTACCTCTAAATACCACATTAATGCAATAAATGCTCAAAACGATGTCCGTCAACCTCAATGCATTTAGCAATACGTGTAACGACATTCCTCTCAACAGCGAGTAGTTCGCCTTCCGTAATGTTCGCACATACATTGACAATGCGCTGACGCATGTTGTCAGGCGTAATCGGTGGATCACGATAGCAAATATACTTCAACTTTCCCCACAGTGAGAAATCCGGGCATGTCAGATCCGGTGAACGTGCGGACCATGATATGGTGCTTCGACGACCAATCCACCTGTCAAGAAATATGCTATTCAATACCGCTTCAACCGCACGCGAGCTATGTGCCGGACATCCATCATGTTGGAAGTCATGCAGTGAAACATCTTGTATTAACATCGGTAGAACATTACGTAGGAAATCAGCATACATTGAACTATTTAGATTACCATCGATAAAATGGGGGCCAATTATCCTCCCTCCCATAATGCCACACCATACATTAACCCGCCAAGGTCGCTGATGTTCCAATTGTTGCAGCCATCGTGGATTTCCCGTTGCCCAATAGTGCATATTATGCCGGTTTACGTTACCGCTGTTGGTGAATGACGCTTCGACGCTAAATAAAATGCGTGCAAAAAATCTGTCATCGTCCCGTAATTTCTGTGTGCCTAGTGGGAGAACGGTACACGACGTTCAAAGTCGTCGCCATGCAATTCCTGGTTCATAGGAATATGGTACGGGTGCAATCGATGTTGATGTAGCATTAACACTGACGCTTTGGAGGTTCCCCTTTCTCGCGCAGTTTGTCTGCTACTGACGTGCGGATTAGCCGCGACAGCAGCTGAAACACCTACTTGGGCATGATCATTTGTTGCAGGTCGTGGTTGACGTTTCACATGTGGCGGAACACTTCCTGTTTTCTTAAATAACGTAACTATCAGGCGAACGGATGATGTCGTCCAGGAGACCGAGCAGCATACACAGCACACGCCCGTTGGGCATTTTGACCACAATAGCCATACATCAATACGATATTGACCTTTTCTGCAATTGGTAAACGGTACATTTTAACACGGGTAGTGATTCACGAAGCAAATAGCGTCCACACTGGCGGAATTTTACTTGATACCACGTACCTATACGTTTGTGACTATTACAGCGCCATCTATCACAAAGCGAAAGATGTGGTCCAACTAAAACATTCATATTTCCTTACGTCCTACACGAATATGTAATAAGAAATGGGGGTTCCTATTTTTAAAAAAACGCAGTTGATATCCGTTTGACCTATGGCAGCGCCATGTAGCGGGCCAACCATAGCGCCATCTGGTTTCCCCCTTCAAGCTAGACGAGTTTCGTTCTTTGTAGTTTTTTCGTTTGACGCTTATTTCGTGAGATATTTGGCCCGGTCACGATCAATGGACCACCCAGTAGAGGCGTTGCGACCTCGCCGCCGTGTTCTGCTTCTTGATTTTATTACGCATGCCTATACCAGTTTCTTTGGTGCTTCAGTGTAGAATAAAACTTACGTACACGCATTCCTACACTCAATCAAATGCAGTTCATTGACGTGAAGCAAATTTTCTTTTCTGGAACACACATTAAAGGAAACAGAAACCTGTAGCCTTTAAAATTAAATATTCGTACAAATATTGAGTAGAAGGAATATACGTATATTTCGTCTTAGGTGATGGAGGCTATTGTTAATCTGTGTCACCTTATTGTTCTGCGACAGTCAGTGAACCCGGCACCTGTTTGTTCATAACGAAGTATGTAGGTGGCGAGCGATGCTGCGATTTCTGTGCGGGACCGCTGCCTCTGGTTCGACTTTGTTATGTCCAGTCAGTGTGGAGAGCATGCGTTTTTATTTATTATTTAGTTTATTAATTTTGTTCACTGAGATGCTGGAAAGTTCACAGTTCTGAAGAAATTTATTCAAGCATTTCTGGACAGAATGTTCGTTTGGTAGCCCTAACATTCGCAATCGCTTTAACTATACGATTAAGATTTATATTATTTAGATGAATCAACCACACCTACCTGACACATTTGCACTGAAAAACGAGTTTTCAGTTGCGAATAATTGGACGCCCGATATATTTATTTTCACTGAGGTATGATCGCTCGTTAAAAAGCAACTGAGTGAAGTGAGTGTGTTATACCCTTAACATCGTGGCTTATTATTTCCACTTTTGCAGGACTGTTTATACCAGAAAACGATAACTTACGTTTCTCTATATCTGCCTGTTATTCAGTTCACACATTCCAAGCAGTCTATCACCTCAGTCTCTTTCCATTAAAATCTTATAACGAAATCTTGAGAATTTCAAAGTCTCTTTATACTCCTTCCAAGCAGATAATTAAATTTTGATATCCTCAGCTATAAAGTTTTGTCGTAAGCATAAAGGGTGATACGAACCATTACACACCTCTCTGCACGCCCTAGTTTCTTTGGCTTGTCTGTGGAATTTTCACGTGAATGATATCGCTTGGTGTTGTACTTACTCTGTGCGCTCTTCCATACAAAATAATTGCCCTTAGACCCTTCATACTGTCCTTCAGAAAGTGACACACACACCGCCTAGCATCACAGCTTGTTAGCTAGACTCCTACAACACTCAGCAGTAACGTCAATCGTTCACTGACTTTAGAAAAACAACAATCTGTCTGTGGCACTAAACTTATATAAAGTTTTGTGACGGCCTTCGTAGCGACAACAATTCGCTGTAGAAACGGCCTACGAAGTCACCGCCACACTTTTAATAGCGGGCCGACCGGTCCGCTGGAACAGTGAACAGAAAGATGAAAACCCAAACACTCGGATTAAATGAAAGTCGGTACTTATCTTTATTAACGACGATACAGAACACAGTGGTGAACATGGTCTACAGAAAACTGTCTAGTTCGAGTCGGAGCGGCTAGGTCAGCGTCGGCTGACGACAAACAACAACTCTGCTGCGATGAACACACAACTGACTAGCAGGTACACAATTCGGTGGCGAGTCTACAACTGAGCGGCGAATCCAGAACTGTCCTAGCGCTCGCGACTCCAGCGCTTAAGAAGCCAGAAGCCAGCGGTGGCGCGCGCAGACTTGCGGCGATTTCCTGTATCGCTGGCGCTGCTTATGCGGACGGCGTCCGGACTTTGATGCTGCCAACCTTTTTGGCAGCGGGCTCGGTTGGCATTACTGGCTAGGATATAACATAAAGTATACATGTACAAAATTTCATGTACTATGGCTGACAAAAGAAGTGTAGCATGCAGTATCTAATGTAACTTCATGCAAGTACACACTTCGGCGGGTATACAATTGTAACATACTCGTAGGTGCAATCGTCTGTGACAGGTAGAACGGCCACCAAGATGTAGTAGTGTAGCTCATTTTTAGTGTTACTGCAACGGCGTGGTAGGGTATTACGGGGCGCGGACATCGTCAAATGTTGCATGATTATTCTGAAGCACATGGAGGCGCCGTGTACTCACGTTGGTTGGTTGGTTGGTTGGTTGGTTGGTTTGGAGGAGGGGGCCGAACAGCGAGGCCATAGGTCTCGCGTAGACATGTAAGACACCGTAATCAGCACCTGACATTTATCTTGCTCCAGCTAAATGATACGCGGCAGGATCATCTCTGCTGTTTCTATGCCGAGTGATACCCACAGGAGGACCAGTGTTTCCTAACGGTCTCTGCGAATAGAGCTTCCCACAACATTGGCAGGAAGCAGTATCTTACGGCCAATACGTAATATGAGGGAATGGCGAATTGAAGTGCCCACACGCTGCTCTCGAGTCCGATTGGCCGAAAGGTCTGCATGCCAAAATAACTTCGTGTAGCCGTTTCTGTAGCACGCAAAATGATGTCAGCTGGCAGTCGCAGCGATGGTAGGGTAGGAGCCGTGGGTGCTGTGGGGCAGACCTGTTGAAGTTTCAAAAATGTCGCGTTTGAAGCAGGGTCTGAATGATCCTCGGTGAACAATAATGTTCCGATTTTTGTGAAAATGGCAGCGTCTTAATGAGTGAAAATTAACTAGGTGAACGGAGATCTCACGTCAGAAGATAGAAACATCAGCTAAATGTCGTTTGATCACAAAGAGGCGGGGTAGTGTAAATTGGAGCAAAAATGCTCCCAGGGATTCCTTTTGGACCGCCAGCTAGCCGCGAAATGTTCTTATTGATTTTGCAAGGATAAAAAAGGTAAATCAAATAATATTTTGCTGAAGATATGAGTACACCTTATATACATAATCTATAATCAGGAACAGATATTTGTGGCCTTTGATATTGTATTTAAACTGTTATGTTTCCTATGTTATTTGTGTTAAATACTTGCCAACCTAATAGAGTAATGATCCTGTTACGAGAACTTGGTTGCTAAGATTCAGAGATTCTTTCAATGCAGTTAATGGGAAAGCTAAGAAAATGCAACTGCTAATTTAATAATACCTTCTGAGCAATTAGATTCTTTGTTTAAAACTTTCCACAAAAAAAAACATTGTAAATAATTTGACGGAGAAAGTAAATAAAGCAAACTAAGTTGTAGAGGCTGCTCCTGAGAACGGTGAGACCTTGATCCTAGTATTTCCAAAATTACGGTTTTGTTTAAAAAATAAATGAGTAAAAATTACGAAGAGGAATATGTAAGAGACCACTCATTTTCAGGTTTCATTTTATTTCCTTATTTTCCAGCCGTGCCGGGTAGCCACGTGGTCTGGGGCGCCTTGACACGGTTCGTGCGGCTGCCCCCGTCGGAGTTACGAGTCCTCACTCGGGCATGGGTGTGTGTGTTGTCCTTAGCGTAAGTTAATTTAACTTAGATTATGGAGTGTGTAAGCCTAGGGACTGATGACCTCAGCAGTTGATCCCAAAGGAATTTGCCACAAATTACAAAATATTTCGTTATTTTGCAGATTTACAGATGTCAGTAGCATTCAGTAAGCTCAGGCAGCAGTACTGCAGAACGCACAGCAAAAAGTATGGTTTGCCGAGGGTGGTGGCACAATGGTTACCACACTGGACTCGCATTCGGGAGGGCGACGGTTCAGACCGCGTTCGGCCTTCGTGAGTTAGGCTTTCCGTGAATTCCTAAATCACTTCAGGCAAATAACGGGATAGTACCTTTGAAAGAGCACGGCCGATTTTCTTCCCCATCCTTCCGTAATCCGGTGGGACCGATGACCTCGCTATTTGGTCCCCTCTCAAAAATCAACCATCCAGTCAACCAAAGATGCGGAATATTTCAGTTCCCACGCTAGCTGAAGTAGCCGGTGGGCCGGCCGCGGTGGCCAAGCGGATCTAGGCGCTTCAGTCCGGAACCGCGCGACTGCTACGGTCGAAGGTTCGAATCCTGGCTCGGGCATGGATGTGTGTGATGTCCTTTGGTTAGTTAGGTTTAAGTAGTTCTAAGTTCTAGGAGATTGATGACCTCAGATGTTGAGTCTCATAGTGCTTTGATTTGGGGTATGTCGCAGTGGCTGGATGTGAGAAAGGCAGTTGCAGCAGCGCACGATACACACAGAAACCATGGGCAGTCTGGAGGGAATCTAGTGATTTTGTTTCATAATTACTTAGTAATAAAAGCCACTGTTCCCACTACACCCATTAGGAGCAGTCTACTGGTCATAAACACTTCCTTAGAATCATATTACGATGCAACAAAGTAGTCGTTTCAGTAAACAAATGAACAATGTTTAAGGTAACGAAGCTGTACGAACAGCCACGATGTTTCACGATTCTAAGTACGAGATACAGACTACGCACCATCGCCGCCAGTCGCCGGTAAAGGGCCTACCCAACTAGTTCTGCCTAAGACCGGGTTTTGAGTTAGTAACTGATATATTGCCTCATTATCATCAGATTACGGTGTTTTCGTAAATAAATCATAAGGGGATCCACAAACAATATTTCAAGTAATATCGCCTCCCGCCTCATCCCTTACAACTGAAGGATTCAGAAGTGCACTTCCCAGAGCATCCGATGGCGTTGATATTGCTTCTGAGAGGAACATCAGCTACGAGAGTTTTGCGGCGAAATCCTATACGACTCACCAATGTAATCCGAGGACGGGTTGTGTCTATAAATCCCTACAAATCTCGGATGGAAAAGCACTATCAGTCACGGTGTTTGGCTCCTGTCCCACTTGCTACGCCTCATTAACTGAACAGAGGCACTTCAGGAGGTTTACTAAAGTGGGGGAGGGAAGATCGGGGGGAATCTTACAACTTCTGCGACATCTTATAAAAGACCGTAAACTGCATTCGCTCCGGCGAAAATTGTGATATTCTGTGTATGTGAGTTTCTACGTTTCACCTTTAGACTGTTATCTAGTTTTTCAGTTATGTTTGCGTAGGAGACGGTAGGAACCGGCTGGAGACGGCATAGTGGTAGTTCGCGGTGCTGACTTTCGAATTCCGTGCTCGAATCTGATGGTCGTTTAAAAGTAGTTAGATTACTATAGGGCATTGATTAGGATTATAGAAGAGGTAGTTTAATCGTGTCTTTCGGGTGAAAGCTTATTTAGCGAGACTGTGTACCAGGTATCTCTGCTGAGAATCATCGGGCTCATTTTTTCTGGTTTTTCCGCAGATATCTGCAGTTTCGTTTTCGCATTGAGTAGCTGGAATCAGTCCAGACAAAAAATGTTAGTCAATTGTTTCATGCGACGCCCAGTTTCAACAGAAAGCGTGGCGTCGGTTTGTTTACCGTTACAACAAAAATTAGTTTTAAATCGGGATTTTACGTGCCTATTCGATAGAGCGCTCCCAGATTAGTGTAGTACGAAAATGTTTTAATCGATGCGTATTAACAGGGACAGTAAAACAAGAAGAATAAACAGAACTCCAGGAGCGCTGCGTGATTGGCGGTAGCAGTCAGCGCTGCCCAGGGCACTTCTGTCACTGCCGTTCTGGGTGTTCTTCCAGTTTTACTGTCTCTGACAGTACATTTCGATAAAACAAATATAGCACTGTAGTAATGAGGGAGCTCTCTATCGAATAGGCACGTAAAATTCCGCTTTAAAAATGATATCGTCTGTATCGGTGTACAAACCGGCAGTGGGCGCCACACGAAAGAAGTGATGGAAGCTATTTATTTGGACTGACTCCAGCTACCAACTACAGAAAATTAATGGCAAATATCTGCTGAAATAAAAGAGAAAATGCGGCTGCCGTCTCTATGGAGAAACATCCTGTATGTGAAGCAGAGAATGGGAATAGCTTGGCTCTGCCAACGCATGTTTCAGAGACATTTAGCATAAAATGGCTCTTCTATGTTCCACGTTGTAATGCTCGTTAAACTGTGATGCATCCGAGATGAGAGAGAGAAAGAGAAAGAGAGAGACAGACAGACAGAGAGACTTCTATATAGGCAGCGAGGGAGCCTACCTGTTCATGCTGTTAAGCATTACATAGCGTTGTTGCGGTTATCAACGAATATAACAGCATTGACAACTGCGGTGTTCGGCCACGCTGCGTTTTGGAGGAGAGCTGTTCCCGCTTTCCAGTAGGACTAAAACTTCGATGGCCACCGGAAGGTAATAGAAAAGGATGTGCAGAATGATTCAAAACTGGGCTTCTTTCTCACGTATCGCACATTACAACAGACGTTGATTTTCATGCGGGCATATTTATTTCTCTGGTATCTGAAAGTTGTGCCCATATCTTTAGACTTCCAATATTGTAGTAAATTTTCCTGCTTTTGATACCTCATGACGTGTTAATTAAGAAAAGAGGTGGCCATCTGATACCGAGAAATGAGTCCGGAGTCTGTATTACTGATCTCGGCGTAGGCTAATTGGCGCTGGGGGCCTCCTTTGTACATGAAACGAGATCGAATGGCGCTTCGTGTTACAGAGTTCTGCCGAGGGGAAGGCAACTGGAAGTGCTTGTGCTGTCGCTCGATGTATTCCTTCCGGAAAGGAGACACGTCGAAAGGGGTCCTTTAACAGCTAATTGCCAATTACTGTCTTACTTGTCGTACACCTTGCAGGGCGACTGCCATTTATGCTGGGTACCCGTGAGACTCCTTACACGAATGAACAAACAGCATAGCGTCTGACACACCGGAACACTTCAGTGCAGCTTTTCGAGGTGAAACAGTATCAAATCTGCGTCTCTACATGCGTTAGTTCGTGAATGCGGGCGTGTGTGTGGAGGGAACTGGCTTTACTGGAGGATTAGGAGCCCCAATGTTGGAACAATGACCTGAACGCAGGGAATGTATTGCATTCAATACAAAGTAGGTCTGCTAGAGCTGGGAGGTGAACTAGCTTTATCCGACATGTCAAGAAGAGTTTCTTGTGCACTAGGTGGATAATTGTAGTACCTTGTGTAGTAAACTGTCGTGGTTGCTTGAACAAAACCCTCTGGGGAACTTTTTGGTATTTTATTAGAACGTTTCCGTAACAGTGCAGAAACTGAAAGTTAATCAGAAAACGGACACAAACGAAATTACTGCTAAAAGAGAGAAATCAGAAGGCTTAATTCGCAGTTCTGCTCTATTATGCAAACGTATCTAATAAAATAACCAAAACTTATAACAATACGAATTATAAGACGCACCATCGATACAAAACACCCATTTAATAGGTCAGAGGTATACAAAATTGAATGTCGCGATTGGGACAAAGCGTAAATCGGACAAACTTCCCGATACTTTCCGATATCAAGACAAGTGCCTTCGCGCTACAACTCCCAAAGAACAAACATACGTCCAAACACATGAAAAAAATATTCAGATGCTGCGTTACACCAAGAAAGTGAAGTCTTTTCAGTCATTTAAAAAGTCAAGCAAATATAAACTGCAAAAATTCACCGACAGAACAAAAAGTTTTTATAGGAACTGTTACATCTTGCTAAAGAAAAATCAAAAATTGTCTATTACTGTAAATGAAATTTAAAGTTTAATCTTGCCTTAATATATGTATTAATATTTATATTTTATTTCTTAGTTTGCACATTATTTTTATTTTTCATTATTTACTAACCTTCCTCAGATAGACACATAAATATATAGTTATAGTTATTTCAGACTGATAGTGCTTGCTTAGCTTTATTCTTCGATCAACATAATATTTCCGTAAATTTTGCGCCTTATTAAAATGTCAAGCTCTCAAAGCAACAAGACACCATGTACGAACCGAAACGAATAGAACCCATAGATTTCAAAATGCTGCCATTTTAATGCACATGGCGCATTTTTGTATGCAGGTAACTATCTACCTAATAATTTTCACAAAAGTTACATTCAAACCATTACGTTACTTGAACGCAATGTAGTGCTCCCTCTTATGTTCAGAGAAGCAGTTGAAAATGGCAGAAACTAGTCCTGTACAAATAAAATAAATAGAACCGATGTCAAACTGCCCCCTTCTTTTACATTATAAGAGTGGATTTCTCTTGTTTACGAAACTCCTCTACGTTACTTAACATGCTGGATAATGAAAACCAAGTGCTGGATTTGGAAACGAGATCGGAACTTTTGCCTTTGACGGGAACAGTCTTCAGCGTGCTGTGATGTACCTCACCAACGACATCCTTTCCTGTGAAAACCTCTTAGTGTTGGAGAAGCACTTTCACCGTACGTTCTCAATTATTTGCTCAATATATTGCAGTCTCTGCCCTTCTCCTAACATTGTTGCATTTCCCGACTCGCTCGAGTACCCTGATGTATTAGACTATGATTTACTTACTTTTATTTCATTCACAGCGATGGTTCTGGCTAGTATGGTGCAGAAGACGTGATGTAATATTCTCTCCCACCGTCCAACCCTCTCTCACCCACACTCCCTTTCTTATTCCGTGGAATTACATGAGAATGTTACGTGCGATGAACGACCGTCGGTAAGCTTACATCTCCTTTGATTTTTCCGTCGTTTTTCATTTCTCGACACATATGTTGAAGGAAGTAATACGACACCTGACGCCTCTTGGTATGAAAGCTCCAGTAATTTTACCAGCAGCGCCTCTCTTGTAGCGTCTGCCACCTGCTTTTGGTGAGCCGCCTCCGCACTGCTCTCGCGCTTAATAAACGGACGCGCTCCCAGAGGCGCCCCGCTTCCTGTCACCTCCCCACTAACCCTGTCCTGCAGAGGTTCCAAACTGGCGAGCAGTGCTCAAGCTTCAGTCGAACTGGGGTTCTTTCGACCATGAATTACAGTTACTTAGTATCTTAAAAATGAATCTAATCCTAGAGTCTTCTGTTACTGTAGTTACGTTTGTGTATTCATTTCACTTGATGTTGTCCCAGAGGCTTCCTCCCAGAGACCTGACGATTGTTACTGTGTGATTTATTGTCAATAGTTCACGTTGTCATCAGGTCAGAATGTCTCATTAATTATAAATGGTTCAAATGGCTCTGAGCACTATGGGACTTAACATCTGAGTTCATCAGTCCCCTAGAACTTAGAACTACTTAAACCTAACTAACCTAAGGACATCACACACATCCATGCCCGAGGCAGGATTCGAACCTGCGACCGTAGAGGTTGCGCTGTTCCAGACTGAAGCGCCTAGAACCGCACGGCGACTCTGGCCGACTCATTAATTATACGCTCACACACATAGCTGTAACTGACACTGATTAAGAAAAAAAAAGCATACAAGAGTTATTTGCAACAGCACTTTTACAGCACCTGTCTGAGCTAAAATCTTCCGTGTTAGTGGTGTGGCGAGCCGTCTCGCCTTTTACTGTTGCGTGAGTTTGGTGTCCTAATTTGATTTCAGCTCTTTGCTGAAGGCTAAACCTTCCATACTCTTGCCAGTTTGTCTCGAATCTTTCCCCATGGCTGTTACGACTGGAGTGACTTTCTCTTCCAACTCTTCTCGGGTTCCATGAACCTCTCTCCCTGTTCCTGCTCTCTTTAATGCCCAATGTACGACTGGCCATGCTATAGGCGGTAGTTTTGCCTATGCTTGTAACTATTATTATTCCCAGTTGGGCGATCATCGTTGTCGAATTAAAGCTCTTATAGCAGACCTTTAAACACTTATTTATCGTAGTAACATCAGCATGCTAAGCTTAAGAGCCGGTGCAGTCCCCTACGGAACGTTAAAGACTGTCTGCAACACTCCAGTGGTCGCGAGTGATCTCCCAGATACAAAGCTACGTATTCTCGTGCTAGGTGGCCCCCGCGCGTGGGCGGACCAAGCTCCCCACTCTCCTATTCCTCTACCTAGTTGCGCGACGAGTGCCAGTCGTACGGTGACATAGTCCACATCAGTTTGATGGGTGTCAGGCCGTTTTGTATCGCAGAGGTACCATGCGACTATATTATCAGGTAAGTGCATTGTGTCTGCTTTCCGATTTTGATGGCTGATGTAAGTCGTTTACATAGTGACGTGTGTCATTTGTAGTCTTTTACTCGCCAATAAAATACCGTCATTGTGATTTCCAGCACGCATATGGATGGAGCGATTGACGAAGAACCCGGAAGTGATTACCTATTATAATCGCCAAAAAATAGGTGTGGACGTGGTCGATAAAATGTGTTCTGTGTACAGTGTTCAAACAGACACAAGACCTTGGCCAATGGTTATTTTGTACGCGATGTTGAATGTTACTGGCTTAAACAGCCACATCGTATGTCTAGGAAACGGAAGTGCCGGCCCGCCGAATGTTCCTCCGTAATCTGGGAAATGAACTAATAAGAGGCCAGATGCTAAGGCGTTCGCTGCTGCCCCGCTTGCCTCGGACCATTTCATTCCGGCTTCGGGAATTTCTTCCCCAAAATGAAACACCTGCGACACTCTGTAGCACAACTGCCGCGGGCGCCAAAACGCGAAAGCGATGCCAAATATGTTGGACGAACTTGGCTACAAGACTCACTCAGTTCAAGTGCAGAGGGTGTGGTCAATATTTACGCCTCCAGCACTGTGCAATGTTTTGTCCCCATGGATGTGACGTTGATGAAGACATCGAAAACGATCGCTGATGATGCATCTTCCGTTTTTACTTTACTATCTCTGAAAGGGACGTTATTTTGTATTAATTTCCTACCTGTTTCATTACTATATTTTAGATACAAATACTGTATACTGAATAAAGTTTCTAAATGTTAATACGTAAAAGTTCTATTTCTACTTTTCATAAGTTAATGTTCTGTTGCTAATATTTAAAACATACATGGTTTGTTCTGCGTTTTGTTTACTTATTCTCTCCAACAACTGGGGTTAACTGAAGGTGATGGTGCAACGTTCGTCCTGTACCTCGCATATACAACGCGACCTCCATTATGTTCCCCCTAGTGACGCGACCAGCGGAGTGTTAAGCAGACGCGGCACTGCGTGCTCCTGCTGTCTTCACACCGAGTCGATCGCGGCTCGCTTTGACAGCTGCTTCACAGCTGCAATAGGATACAGTTCTTACTGGCGCTCACGCGCCGTCAGTCGGTGGTAGTTTGTAAGATATTTCAGTTTGAAGATGTTGAATATAAAATGTAAAAAATACGTTCATATTTGGAGAACGGGTGACACGATTTCAATAAACAAAATTTCAGTGGATAGAGGAAGATGGGTGATATCAAGTCACACTTACATAATTTTTGTAAAACATACACATTTTGAATTATGAGCTGGAATATGATTTCTGCGCCATAGAAACGTGAGTTTCGACGAAAAGTATTAAACAGTAATAGTAGCTGCAGGAATTAACACTAAACCGAACGAGGTGGAACAGTGGTTAGAACACTGGACTCGAATTTGTGAAGACGACGGTTGAGACCCGCGTCCGGCCATCCTAATTTACGTTTTCCGTGATTTCCCTAAAACGCATCAGGCAAATTCCGGGATGGTTCCTTTGAAAGGGCACGGCCCTTTCCCATCTTTCCATAATCCGTTGGGCCAGATGACTTCGCTGTTTGATCCTCTCCCCCCAAATCAACCAACCAACTTAGTGATAGCAGTAGTTTTCGATGTATATATTATGTTCTTTTATTTTATTATTAATTTTTGGTAGATGAAAGGGGCAAAGTTACCGTAACAAGGACTAAATCACTAACAATATGAACTTATTTATCCAGTTGTAAACCTGAATGCAGCACTGAAGAGCTGGCAAAATGTCCAACTATTCTGATATATCATACGTAGATGTGAGGTAGAACTAATAATTTTAAAGTATTCGGAAAATGAAAGTTCAAATATTTGACTAGTTTTAAACAGAGGTTACAAATGGAGACGTCCACATTTTGTCCGGGAATTTTCGGCCGAGGCATTCGGCCTGAGAGGTTGGTCTGGAGAACTTAATGCTAGAGAGAGGACCGGATTCGAAACTCAGCGAGAGGAACATGGAAGTATTTTCCTCTCAGGAGACATTTGAAGTTATTGTGTGGTCAGTTGCTGTTTGTGTTGGGGACTTGTGATTTTCGTGTCGATTACCGCGAATTCTTTTAAAATTGCAGACAGCTGCCTGCATACGTTTGTTTGACTATTTTCAATGTAGATGCGACAAGTGCGTTTGCCTAGTTCCCCAAGACATTGAACTTTACCATATTTTAAACTCACACTACGCATTTTTGCGTAGCTCAGAACAGTGCTACTTCGACATAGATCCAAAATAAAAGTAACAAACTGCTCATTTCCCGTCCTGTGTCTAATTCACAATATAATCATACAAACTGCCAACAGATTTTGTTACAACCGTATTCTGCACGGAAAATGGCATTCAGATCAACGGACAAGTAAGTCAGGGTACTTAAAAGCGAAGTAGTGTTTGCAGGCAGGGTGTTCCTACACCCACGACCGCTGTATACACAGTCAGTGCAGTATGGCACACAGAAGATGCCTACAAACTCTGTGCTGTGGACGGCCGCAGGAAGAATGGAAGCAGGACAGCCGCAAACTGAATCGTTCTGTTCTTTCGCGGATGAGGCGCCAGTTTATCGAGACCGAAGTTGTATCAAGGAGGCCGGGACAGGGTGACCACGTGTGACAGCAGAAAGAGTGGACCGTTAACTGGGTACGAGGGCACGACGATGCCGCCTCACATCTGAACCGCAACTGGCATCTTACCTCTCAGCACCCTCTGAACGCGTCGTATCGAGACAAACGGTGTACCGAAGACGTCACCAGAGTGGCCTTTATTGTTGTAGTTCTGTTGTCTACTTGTGACGCGTCTTCACAGGAGGGAAGGTGTAGAGTGGAGGCGTCAGCACGGAACCTGGGCTGTCGAACGGTGGGCCAATGTTCTTCTTACAGGTGAGTCCTGGTTTGATGTGGAGAGTGGTTCTCGGCGGATTCGCAACTAGGGGGCACGTGAGACACGATTACCGTCCCAATCACTGTGGAAACAGACCGAATAGGGGAGGATCCCTAATGGTGTGGGCAGGGATTATGTTGACTACTCGAACGCCTCTTCATGAAATTGTATCGGGGAATCAGCAAGATTTACCTACGAGTTATCAGGTACCGTGAGCAAATATTGCGATCTCATACGCGGTTCTTGAGAGGTATATACAAGTTTCTTCTTGTCATTTCCTACTTTCTTCCATTTTTTAAAGTCTCTTCCTCTCTTGCAAACATCGCCGATATAGATTGCCAGGGATCCTTGCCCCCAGGTTCAGCACCAGTACTGCCGGCCGCGGTGGTCGAGCGGTTCTAGGGGCGCAGTCCGGAACCGCGCGACAGCTACGGTCGCAGGTTCGAATCCTGCCTCGGGCATGGATGTGTGTGATGTCCTTAGGTTAGTTAGGTTTCAGTAGTTCTAAGTTCTAGGGGACTGATGACCACAGATGTTAAGTCCCATAGTGCTCAGAACCATTTGAACCATTTTTTGAGCACCAGTACTACAAGCTGGAACAATGTGCATTTATGCAAGACTCGAAATTTCAGCTATTAATCTAGAGTTTTATGACAAATTACATCCTGCGGGACTATTTTCAAATATTAGATCACGTGATACATTCTTCATTCTTTGAAGCCAGAATATGACTTTTTTCAACACGCCTGTCTGCTATTGTCATACCTGTCTCGCTAAATTCACTAATCTGAGAGGATCTCTCTCCACTCGTCCCTTATAACAAATCGTTATAAGCAACTTCACCTTGTCCGCAAATTTCAATTTTGTATGTAATAGTCCTTGGTACTTTACGTCACGAACCACGAACGAGAAACACTAAGATCCAAACCACACAGAGGAATAAATGCTATACAAAAATTAATACAAATAACCACAAATTAGCTGCACAAAAATATGTACAAAAGAAGAGAAAAAACTTCGGTAACACAAGACTGAACACTCAGTATTAACATCTACCGCAAATCATTGTCTAATCTTACACTACCACTAGCCAAACACAGTGTTCAGTGGAAACGCATCTTCAGAAAAATGGCAGCAAGAAGGAAAATATATTGGCTAAGGAATGAGCCACTAATTCTAAACACACAATAAAAGAAAAACAAATAACATACAAAATATAGAAAAGCTGCCCCTAAGCAGAGCCTTGTCTTTCACATTGCATCTCACTCCAGAATTTTATACAGTACAAATATTTTTATCTAACCGATAAACTGTTCTTCTTCTCACAAACTTCAAATAGAAATGTAGATGAGACATTATCAGTTTTGCATGCTAAGTCATTCTTAGAATGGGCAAAAGTACTTTCAGACCTTGCTGTTTGTACATAACAAAGGGTTACTCTTAACAAACAGTGTGTCATGTATTTTGAATAGCTCTAAAAACGAAGAGTCCTTTTCACCAGTGCAAGAATACCAATCATACGGTAAAAGAAAACACATGGAATAACTACTGAGTCACTCAGAATTACTAAGATCATGGAAAATACTGCTTTTGCAAATTATATTTCCTAATGCTCCCAACAAGACATACTACACAACAAGAACCTCTCTCCCTTATATGCAAAAAAACAAAAACAAAAAAACTGTTGTTTTCAATCTGTTGAAACAGAATCCCAGTAGTCTTTGTACCATGTTTCTGCCTAAAAAAAAATATCCTTCTCACTTGTTATCCAGTGCAGCAGCATGCAAAAGCAGATAACACCATGTCACAAATTAAACTTTCCGTTGATAATCGGATCATGCAAGCAGCAAGGAGTGTCCATATAATCGTGCTTAAAAACTTGTGAATGGGCAAATGGGATGTCAATCCTCTGTAAGGAATAACTTGAAAACAATTGTGATTTATGTATGTATTAACCAGGAACAACTAACACGAACAGAATTAGAAAATATGAACATGTCTACATTAATGAGCGCTATCGTTAATAGTTACTATAATATGGTTATAAAACACAAAGCCTACGAAGAGAACACGTTTGACGAAGCTTCCTCTTACTTTCAGCAGTTTAAGAAAAAATGAGCTAAGAGTGATGCTGTCCTGAGCTCATGAATGTTACGATGCGCTTAAAATTTAAAATGACAATGCTATAATATTGGAGACACAAGCTACAGTATTGAAACCAGCTAAACTAAAAACACACACTAGACACGACATTCCGTTTCCTGCAGTGTTAACTCAGGCGTTTTCCTAGCCACATATTACCTCATTTGATATGATCCAAGCGGCAGGAACTGCATAATAAACTCAAGTCTTCACACCTGGGCGGACAACACATCTGGTTCTATCAACGCTCGAACGCTCAACAAAATACTGCTAGCCAATGCATACTGACAACACCACAACATTAAAAACTTTGGTATCCAAAGCGTCTCCACCTGTAAATGCCCTCAGGGCATATACACTTTATGTGGAAAATATTATAAAAGTCCCGTCCCTCATAATACCCCAGACATGTAAGCAACCTGCGCCAAAGCTTGCTCTCTTCAAGGTCATTTAATTTCAGAGTGGATCAGAAATCCTGTAGCCATATATTTGTTGTAACTTTGAAAACAGATTGGAAGCCAGGTAGTCTGAAATTCAGGGTCTAGTTTAGCAGGGGATACAACCCGTCGCCTTTGACCAATGACGTCAGAATTGGCCAGAGAGCATGTATTACAAAGATGAAAGGGCTGAGAAGAATGTTCAGAAACAAAGGAATGCAAGAGAGAAAAACTGTACTTCACATATATAACGGCCAGTATTTTCACGTTAACGATATCTCGTGTTTGTATCTTAGTATTTCTCCGCAAAATACAATGGAAAGAAATGAATGAAATATATTACTAGCAAAGAATACATCACGTTACATGTGTGTCAGTTGTATCTCGAAACTCTTTAGAACTGTATTGCTTAAGTGCAGTACGGGATACAAGTTCAGCGTACGTCGATTTCTTCGTTTTCACTAGCATTTCTGTCCTGTTCTTCACTTGAACGATGTATCAAACCCTAAGTGGAAAACGGGATACAAATTGTAGATGTGGTGCTTATTTCGTCTCCGCTATTATTAACAGTCTTTTGTTACGTACATATCAGTACTACTGATGACAGAAGGACCTAAGTATGTAATATATGTATACCACACTTCCGTTGACCTCTACATATGTACACTGGCAACGAAAAGGTGGAAATAGACGTACGTTACATTTGCAACCTGTACCTTAACTGAACGACAAGAAGACGACACATGTACAATTTGTATACCGTACTTCACTATGGGATACAGTTTTCTTGTTGCCATGGACGCTAATAGTATCCCATTCGTTACATTTGTTATCTTGCTCGCCAATTGACATATATAGTGTCAGGGTAAAGGCGAAGTGAAGGACGGGATACAAATTTTAGTTGTGTCGGGGGTTTCGCCTGTAATATAGCAAGTACACATTCGAAAATGTGTCACTGATACTAGTGCTGGGAAACGAAAGAAGATCGACAGTTGAGAAATTTCTATTACGTACTTCACAACACGAAAATACACATATTGGTGGAATAAAACACTGAAATATGTCAAAATAGTGAAATACAGTGAAAGAAGCAAATGGAAAAGTGAACTTACCACACGGAAATATCGAAGAATAACCGAAGCTCGCGTAGACAGACAGTAACGAAAATTACATACCCACAAACAGACAAATCCATTCCTATAATGAAAATAAGACACTAAATATTGTCCTACAATAACAAACTAATACTCCAAATTACCTCAATATCATTACGAATAATTATTTTAATGTACAATGATAGCGCTTATCCGGAGCACAGAACTGTTTTATTATCTATGCCTGAAGTGAAGACATTACTATGACTAATGTATGACGTCATTGGTCAAAGCCGACGGGTTGTATCCCCCGCTTCACTAGACCCGATATTCAAACCAAGTGTGGTTGTTTCTTATAGCAACATTAAAAACTTCGGTATCCAAAGAGTCTCCACCTGTAAATGCCCTCAGGGCATATACACTTTATGTGGAAAATATTATAAAAGTCCCGCCCCTCATAATACCCCAGACATGTAAGCAACCCGCGCCAAAGCTTGCTCTCTTCAAGGTCATTTAATTTCAAAGTGGATCAGAAATCCTGTAGCCATATATTTCTTGTAACTTCGAAAACAGATTGGAAGCCAGGTAGTCTGAAATTCAAACCAAGTGTGGTGTCACCGCCAGACACCACACTTGCTAGGTGGTAGCTTAAATCGGCCGCGGTCCATTAGTACATGTCGGACCCGCGTGTCGCCACTGTCAGGATCGCAGACCGAGCGCCACCACAAGGCAGGTCTCGAGAGACTGACTAGCACTCGCCCAGTTGTACGGACGACATTGATAGCGATTACACGTACGAAGCCTTTCTCTCAATTGCCGAGAGACAGTTAGAATAGCCTTCAGCTAAGTTAATGGCTACGACCTAGCAAGGCGCCATTTGTACCATTGCATGTATCTCAAGATAGTCTCACTTGTCTCATCAAGAATGCTGTATACCAAAGGACGATATAAAAGTTAAGTGTTCTAGTAGCTACGTTCTTTTCTTTATCACATTCATCACGTATTCTGTTCCAGACTTCGCGCCAGTCGGCGTGTGTGTACGTGTGCCCTTTCGGCTACCCGTCTCTGTGGACTGGCTGCCTTGTCAGTCCACTACACCAAGTGTGGTTGTTTTTTATAGCAAATCTATAGGACTAGGTTACGGAACCAACATGTTTATCAAAAGCGTGAAAAGCTAGCATAAACTAATTCTTGTAAGTGGCATAGAAAATTACTGTCCCATATCCTACATAAGGCAATATTCCAAACATTTTGGTTGTTCCGGATAAATGCAGTGAAAATTAAGCAGTCAGTTTAAAAGGATGCAGCGCAAATACAGGAGGATAGACCTAGAAATTTCGGTATTATACTTGTAAATTGTCGTTGCTCTGTTGGGAAAGAACCTGAGCTCCAAGTGCTTATAGAAAGAACAAAAGCTGAAATCGTTATCGGTATGGAAAGCTGGAAATAAGTCAGCCGAAATATTTACAAAGGCCCTAACTGTATTCAGAAATACAGTAGGTTTGCTGTCAGAAGTAGTTTAGTTTCTAGAAAAATGAAGTAGATTTCCTGTGAGTTAGTATGGGTAAATGTATTGCTTGACAACCAGAATAAGTTAATAACTGGTTCGTTTTACCAACCCCCTCACTCAGGTAATACAGTCGCTGAAGAGTACAAAGGAAATTTTTTTCAAGTAGGCACCCGACTCATACAATTATAGTTGGTGGTGACTTCAATCTACCCTCGATATGTTGGGAAAAGTAGGTTTTTTAATGTCAGTGGAAGGCAAAAAACGTCGTCTGAAATTGTACTGAATGCTTTCTCGAATTATTTCGAACGATTAGGTCAGGAGACCTCTCGAAGTGTAGAAGCTTGCGAAAATATCCTTGACCTCTTAGCAAGGAATTTTCATAAGCAACTAGGGAACATAATGATGGGCACAGGGATTAGTGGCCACAAGGCTGTTATATCGGGACTGAGTACCGTAGGGTCCAAACCCACCAAAAATAAACGCTAAGTACATCAATTTAAAAATAAAAGCAAATAAAAATTCGCTTGACGCCTTTGCACTCCTTCCGATCTGACTATTTAAGCGTAGACGACATGTGGGTGGAATTCAGAGAAATAGTACCTACGGCATTTGAGAGATGTACACCGAAGAAACTAAAAAGCGATTGTCCTGATCCCCCATGATACACAAAACGGTTCAGAACAATGTAGGCGCTGATGACCTCGACGTTGAGCGCCCATAAGCCCCAACACACACACACACACAGAACAATGTAGCAGAAGCAAAGATAAAAACCATGTTATATTTAAAAGAATGCAAAATACCCGAGATTTGCTAGTTATAACAGGAGCTCGAAAGTAACCTGAACTTCAATGCGAGATGCTTTTAATAGATTCCACAACGAAACTCTCGATTTCCCGAAGACAACCCAAAGTGATTCTGATCATATATATAGTACACTAGCGGCAAAATGTAATTAATAATTTCACTGCGCAATAATAATATTGATGTCACTAGTAACAGTCCCACTAAAACAGAGCTACTAAACATGGTTTTCTGAAACTTCTTCTCCAAAGTAGATGAGGCGATATTCTAGCATTCAATCCAAGAACAATTGCCAAGATAAGTAACTTATTGTAGATATCCTCGGTGTAGCGAAGAAGCTTAAATCACTTAATAAAGGCGAGCTCTCAGGTCCACATTGATTATCAGTCTGGTTCCTTTCAGAGCATGCTGATGCAATAGCTTCATTCTGAGCAATCATGTACAACCACTCATTCGTCGAAAGATATGGAACTAAAGACTAGAAAGTTGCAAAAGTCACACCAATAGCCAAGAAAAGAAATAGGAGTAATCTGCTGAAATACGGACTCATATTACTTACGACGATTTGCAGCAGGACTTTGGAACATATACTGCACCCTAACATTACGAAAGACATCGAAGAAAACGATTTTTTTTTGGCAAGTATTCATCACGGATTCAGGAAATACCATTCTTGTGAAAAACGACTATCTCTTTATTCTCACAAAGTAATGTGTGCTATTGACACGGACTCTCGAATTGATTCCATATTTTTAGATTGCCAGAAGACTTTTGACACTGTACCATACATGAAGTTTGTCATCAAATTCCGTGCCTAAGGAGTATCGCCTCAGACGTGCGACTGAACTCGTGATTTCATTTGAGAAAGGTCACAGTTCGTAGAGAATGATGGAAAGTCATAGACAAAAACAGTGGTATTATCTGACGTTCGTCAAGGAAGGGTCACTGGGCCTCTGCTGTTCCTGATCTACATAAAGAACATCGGAGACAACCTGAGGAGCCCTATTAGATTATATGCAGCTGATGCTGTCATTTATCGTGTTGCAAAGTTATCATATGATCAAAAGCAATTCAAAATATTTAGATATAATATCTGTATGGCGCGAAAAGTGGTTAAACAATGGGAAGTATAAAGGCATCCACCAAAAGAAATCCGCAAAACATGATAAATTACCCAAATATAAAGGATGTAAACTCCACCAAGTACATAAGGGTTACAATTACAAACAAATTTGAAGAGACGGACATGATGTTGCGGGGAGGGCAGACCAAAGACTGCGATTTATTGGCAAGTCACGTAAAAAATGGAGCTAGTCTTCTAAAGAGACTGCTTCAACAAAGCTTGTGCGCCCTCTTGTGTAGTATTGCTGTGCGATGGAGGATCCGCATCAGGTGGTACTGACTGAGGCATCGAAAACCTTCAAAGAAGGGCAGCTTGTTTTGCATTAACGCGACGTAGGGGAGAGAGTGGCACGTACATGACACAAGAGTTGGGGTGGTAATACTGAAAAAAACGTGTTTTCCGTTTCTGGATTATGTGCTCTTGAAGAATTTCTCCTCCGATTTCGAAAATATTCTGTTGGCGCCCATCTCATAGGGAAAATTGTTCATCATCATAAGATAGCAGACATCAGATCTCACACAGAAAGATATAAGTGCTCATTTTTCCCGCGCGGCCTTCAGGAGTAGAACGAAAGAGAAATAGCTTGAAGGTGATTAGATAAACCCTCTTCCATGCACTTAATCGTGAACTGAGTGGCAATAACGTAGCTGTAGATGTGGATGTAGAGACCTTAGAACAATACAGACGGGTGCCGTCTTAGATAACTGCGAATATTTCGACAGGTGCACACTGTGTCATATTCAAGGCACAAATGCAACATTCGGTCGTTCGACCATCGCACATACTGCCGCATGGAGGGCATAGTTATGGGCGACCGAGGTGAAGAGAAGCAACAGAAAGGCTTGAAAACAAATAAGTCGCCAGCACCGGATGGAATGCCAGTTCCGTTTTAGAAACAGTAAACTACGGCAACTGAAAGAAAATCAGCCCTCGGTCACTATTTTTAACAAATTAACCAGGTTTCGACACTGCTAGGAGTGTCTTTCTCAGAATGTAAAAAAAAAGAATGGTCTCTATCATACATTTTAGTCATAATTCTGTGACCATGTTATAGAATATAGACCATTCTTTGTTCTATTATATTCTGAGGAAGAAACTCCTAGCAGTGTCGAAACCAGGTTAATTTGTTAAAAATAGTGACCGAGGGCTGATTTTCTTTCAATTGTAACTATTGACGGTCTCTGGACGTGCAGCCATGTACAACTAAACTACGGACTGAGTTCCTTAACTAACTTACATTTATCACGAATCTCTCGTCCAGCGCAAAGGCGCAGGTAACTCCTGTGTATAGGAAGGATAAGGGAATGGACCCGCATAATTACAGACCAACATTATCAACTTCGGTTTGCTACTGAATTATTGAGCATATTCTCAGTTCGAATACAATAAATTTCCTTCAGATCAAAAAGCGTTTGTCCACAAATCAGTACTGATTTAGGAACAGATTCCATGTTTCTACATTTCCGAAAAGCGTTTGACACAGTGCCAACCTACAGACTGTTAACGAAGGTACGAGCATACGGAGTGGGTTATTGTCGTCGGCGGCGAGTGTTCATCAGAGAGAAGGGTATCGTCTGTAGTGCCCCAGGTCAGAGTGATAGGACCGCTGTTGTTCTCTGTATACGTACGTAGCTGATATGACGGACAAGATGGGTGTCAGTCTGCAGCTTTGTGCTGAAGATGCTGTGATGTACGGGAAGATGTTGAAATTGAGTGACTGTAGGAAGATACAAGATGATTTTGACAACATTTCTAGTTAATCTGATGAGTGACAGCTCGGTCTAACTGTACATTAACGCACATTGGTAGGAAAAGCAATCCCGTAATGTTAGAATAAAGTATTTGTAGTATGCTGCTTGACTGAGTACCGTCATTAAATATCCAGGCGTAACATTGTAAAGTGACCTGAAATGAAATGAGCATGTAGGGATTGTAATAGGGAAGGCGAATGGTCGACTTCAGGTTGTTGGGTGAATTTTAGGAAAGTGTGGGTGACCGCGCATACACCGCTAGTGCGACTCATTCTTGAGTATTCCTTGAATGTTTTGGATCTCCACGAGGTAGAATTAAGGGAAAACAGCGAATCAATACAGAGACGGGTTGCTAGATTTGCTGCCGGTTGGTTAGACAGCATGCAAGTATTACGGAGATGTTTCGGTAACTCAAGTGGGAATCCCTGGAGACCAGGCGACGTCTCTTTCGAGGAACACTATTGAGAAAATTTAGAGGACCGTAATTTGAAGCTGACTGCAGAATGATCTTACTGCCGCAAACGTAACGTAACAAGGACCCCAAGGATAACATATGACAGTCTCGTACAGAGGCACATACAAAGCAGTTTATCCCCTGTACTATTTGCGAGAAGAACAGGAAAAGAAATGAGTAGTTGTTGTACAAAGTGCTCTCTGCCAAGCACCATATGATGGCTTACGGTGTATGTATTCAGATGTACAGTAAGTAACATGAACTCTTGCCCCTCTGTTGTGTGACGAGGAAAGAGTAGGATTCTAAGCAAAATATAAGCAAATACCTCTCTATAAAGACACTTGCTAATTTAATCTCGGCTCCTTCCTTGATGACGCTATCTCAACAGCTGCAAGTTCATACAAGAAACTTCGTATTGCTGTACTCCGTAGGATGATCGGTACAAAGGCAATGTCCTACTATAACAGATTTTCTCGGCTGTTGTAAGCGTTTGTAACGCTCATCCTAAATACACTAGTCCTCTACGATTCTGATGGTCTGACCTATGGATTAAATACCACACCTCATGGGGTACGGTAGATAAACGGCTTATTCAAATCAAGATAATGATTTATAGACACTAAATGTTCCCTACCCTCAGAGGTTCCCACACAATACGACCATCCCTGTTGGAAATACTGCCTGCGTAAGGCAAAAACGCCGGAAACTTTGGTGCCATCTCGATTTTTTCGTCACTCACTCGATTCACGTATGGGTGATGGCGTAACGCGGGCCTGATCTTTCGCCATAGACATTCTGGCGAAAGTAGACTTCGAGATGGGCTAACTCATCTGACAGACGTTCAGAGTCTGAAGTGGAAATGGAAATGGGCGTCTGACGCCATTGGCCGGGAGGCCCCTTGCGGGGCAGGTCCGGCCGCCTTGGCACAGGTCTTATTACATTCGGCGACCTGCGCGCCGGATGGGGATGAAATGATGATGAAGACAACACAACACCCAGTCCCTGACAGGAGAAAATTCCCTACCCAGCCGGGAAACGAACCCGGGCCAGTAGAACAGCAATCCGTCACGCTGACCACTTTGTTTTTTTTTTTTCGTCACATACCAGTCCTATTATAAAGGAAAAATTCTTGAGCAGTACTGGGAATCGAACCGGTTACCTCCGTGTGGCAGTCAGTCGCACTGGCCACTTTCTTTTTTTTTTTTTTTTAACAATAATAAACATAAACTGCTTCTAGCACTTTTTCTTTAAATATATAAGACGATGACTTTATAAAATAAAATTTTTCTGGGAAACGTAAATAAGTGGACTTTTTTTACATAATAGTGAAAAAAAATAAAATAAAATATCCTGCTTCTGTCAGTACAAAACAATAACGTTCCACGTTCCTCTTTTAGGCGCGTACCTCGCTAATCCCGTCATACCTCGCGTTGGTGTCAGGTACGTCTTCACGTGTGTTTGTGGATCCTCTCCACTGTCCTGGTCCTTTCTTGTTCTGATACTTATAGACAATAATTACATTCTCCTACCCGGGACACCCCAACTGGGTGGGGGATCAAGCAAGGCACTCCCTAAAAAATTTGCGTAATATGATCGATATCTCGGATGTCTCATAAGCCGTGAGTGATGTTCCTGTAGTAAGGCCCAAAAGTCAAGCACATTCTTACTGCCGTCTCGGAAAAGATAACGCACAGTCAAACCTCGAATCCAAGTCACTGCGTTTGTCTTCGTTCGGGGATAATACGTCCTATCTGGGAGAAGTAGTGTGCGTGGTTCTATTGTATGCGGCCCCACCCGAAGGAGGAAGGCGATCATTTTTTTGACCAAACACCATACGTCCGCCGAACGACCGCATATCAGGCGATGCTCCTCAGTGTCTATAACATTGCACTGCGGACACAGTGGCTCGTCCGCCATATGAATTGTATGCAACCTGGAACGAGTCACGTATTTCCCATTGACCACCTGATACCACAGTGCGCGCGTTCCCGTATCAAGGTGTGGGTGGTGCACTGTACGCCATACCACTGACCACGTAACCGTTGGTTGGCGGCGCTCTACGGCATTATTCGGCCGTCGTCGAGTCAAGATGTGATATATATCACGTGCCGTTGCCGTCCTGGTAGTTGGTAGTTCCATATGTACATAACTGTGTTCCACAAAGAAGGTTCGCATATGGGCAAGCGATGGTGAGATGTGAGCCACCGCTACCGGAGCCGAACAAGAAGGTGGAGCGAGTTCGTCTATCAAGGTGCCCGTCAGACTTGTCTGGTATCGTGTCCACATCTTTATCATCGTGGTTACATAAATAGCCACTGCTCGGTCGCGTACGTGGACTAGTCCAAGACCTCCACGACTACGAGGAAGGGTGAGGGTTTCGTATCCTACCTTAAAAAGCAGACCTGTGCTCACAAAATATCCTAGTGCCGCCAGGATTCGGCGGGCCAACACCACCGGCATAGGAAGAACTTGTGCCAGGTGCGGGATGCGAGAGGCTAGATAAGTGTTGGCAAAGGTGACCCGCTGTATCATATCCAGTGCCCTTAACCTGTGACTTCGGACACTCGCACGAATTGTTTGCAGAAGATGTCTGTAACTCAGTGCCGCCGTGCGTCGAACGTCTGTAGTGAGGATTCCTAGGCATTTCATCGTGGTGATCGGCTGTAATGGTGCTACACTTCCTGTCGGGAGTCCTCTCCCGATGTTCATCGCTCCCGACGTTGCCATGTTCAGGCGACTTCCCGTAGCCATACAATACAAATTAATCCAATGCAGGGCTGCTCTTGCTTCGTCGCCTGACCGTGCTAAAAACACTAGGTCATCTGCGTATGTTCGGCATATAAAGTGCCTTATCGTCATTCCTTGGAGTCGATTCCGGAGCCCGCAAAGCAGCGGCTCGACAGCGATGGCATACAATATCGTTGACAGCGGGCACCCTTGTCTGACCGATCGTGAGATGGTGATGGGCCCCACCAAGCGTCCATTGATGAGCACTTTGGATGCGGCTTCGTGGAGTAGTCTCATGACGACGGTGACAAAACTTTCCGGAAACTTCATTTTCGTCATCACGTCCGTGAGATAAGCATGACTCAGCCTGTCAAATGCGCGATAGAAGTCTATCGATACCAATACACCCCGGAGACGACATGTTGAAGCCAGTGCGATAACATCGCGGTAGTCGCTGAGTGCCGTTTGTATATTGCTAGCTCCTCCTAGTTGGGTTTGGTCGAGTGAAATCACTTGGCGTATCACGCGTTTAAAGCGTGCTGCAAGTATCCTGGCGTAGATCTTGTAGTCGCAATTAAGAAGGGTCAGTGGCCGGTAGGCCTGTATCCCTGTGCCGCCAGATGGTTTGTGGATGGGGATGATCATTCCTTCTACGAAGGTGGGCGGAAGAGGCACGTTGGGAGACATCAATTCGCAGTACATGGCAGTCCATCGTGGAGTCATGAGATCTTTAAATGTACGATAGAACTCTAACGGAAACCCGTCGGGCCCCGGCGATTTGTGCGACGCTTCCTTATCAATCGCTTCCATTACGTCGTCAACTGTGATTTCACCTGTTAACTCCAGGTTGGCCGACTCGTCGAGACACGCGGAGAGCATTCGTCGGACCTCATGAAAGGCTGCCTGATCGTGTTCCGCTTCTTCATAGAGATGACCGTAGTGTTCCACGAAAGCGTTGGCAATGTCTTTTTGCGTTGTCATGCGGCGACCATCTGGCAGTACGACCGTCTGTATTAAGGTTCTGCGACTACGTTGTTTTTCTCTGATAACGTGATACATCGACGGGGATTCTCCACGGACTCGTTCAAAGGCCCTTGCACGGATTGCGACACCCTCCAGTCGGCGGCGCGTTATAGAAATTATTTGGGCCTGTGCTCGTTTTATACCTGCACGACGCTCCTGTGAAGGTGCTTGTACAGAAAGTTCGCGGAGCATCGTGAAATAAAATTCCGTCGTGTATCGCCGCCACATCATCTGCTCCCTTCCGTATGCAATTAACGCTCGGCGCAATGCAGGCTTAACGCATTCCAGCCACCACTGCAACGTCGTCGGATATGTCGGGAGGCGTCGTTCACACACTGAAACACGTATGTTGTGTAGCGGCGATGGTGAGGCATGATCTTTGACCAGAGTCAGCGAGGCAGTAGCGCGGCAGTCGCGAGTTAGCTTTTAGAGAGAGTACAGTTGCGAGCTAGCGGTTGCGAGTAGCGCGTCGGAGATGACGTAGTCGCGGTCTAGATGCGAGAGAGTTTAGTTGTGTGTGAGCGGTCGGCGGGCGTCGACATCTCACTGGTCAAGATATAGGATGAGGTATATTATTTTTAAATAAGCAGCATTGCGCTCAGCTAGTAAGGTAAATTAACTGTAACTAATTTGTGCAAGAATCGCCCCCAATAATAATTTGGTTTTCAAAGCAATTTTTAACAAAAGAATCATTTGATTCCCTTGCATTTCCTTAAACAAAATTTTCAGTTAACTTCAAAAAAAAAAAAATTATTGCGATGCATTTCCTCCAAGCTGTGGCGCAGAATAAGAGCAGATATTTGACATGCAGTTATACTAAGGTAAGAAATTAATTCTGATATTTTACACAGGGCCAAAGACCGACATTTCGGTTTAATTGAGTTTTGATTATCACTGTAGTTTCATTGTCATGGGATTATCTTTCATTATTTTATGGGAACTTGTACTTGGGTCAGATTGCAAATTTTTATTTAATTGTCTTTGTCATTAATATTTTTGCGGGAAGGTTACACTTGGCTCCATTTCTATTAAATATATTGTCCTTTAAAATTTTTGTGGGGAGGTTACACTTGGCGACACCCGCTCCAGGATCGTATTTCGTTGAGAGTCTTTTGAAAAACAGTCAGATATCTGCTCTTATTTGCTTAAACATAATTATAATTTGGCGCAACGCTTTTACTAATTTGTGAATTTCTCTCCTCAGATCATCGGCAATTCTTTGCTCTGTTGTATTTGTGTGTTGTTTTTGCATTGTGCCTATTTATTTTGTGAATAATTGTGACTATTGTAAAAATGCCGCGAAAGACTGTGAATAGTGTATCGCGAGGTATTATGAACGAAATTACCGACTTAAACAACGTAACCGATAGTAATCGTGACACGCAGTATAATGATGACAATCCTGCGTTCACTGACAATCAGTGCGTTCCAACCATTAATAATGATGTAGACCTTAATGATGAACAAACGAACTCGATTGTATCTTCTGTTGATTTGACGGCAATCGATGACGCGGGGCGCCCTATTGTAATGAGCGCTGCCCAGCTTAACACACCCGGTTTGGGAAATTCAACTAACGCACAGACAAATTTTTCGAATGAAAATGAACAGGATACACAAAGTACGACGGATTTATTTAATTCCGAAATAATGTCTGACAGTGTACATCCGACTGACAAACCTTTTTGTGAATCTCAGAATAACCAAATGGTTACAGAAAGCGAGACAATTTTAGATCCACCATTAAACAGCACAGTGAATAAAGTAGGTAATGTTACCTCGGATCAGTTGATGGCAGTATTGCTACAAGTTCTTGAAAAACAAGACAAACAGAGTAAAAAACTAGACAATAATGATGAAAATCTCAAACAATTTAAGGAAGATTTCAAACAACTTAGTGAGCAGAACAAACAGTTTAATGAAAAATTAGACAACAATTCCAGACAGCTTAATAAAAAATTAGACGATAATTCCAGACAGCTTAGTGAACAAATTAGAGCCGTTGCCGCGCAGTGTCATGACACTAAGGAACAGTTACGCGAGGAAATTGAGGCTTGTTCAAAAAAAGTAGCGAGGAAATTAGGTCCGTTGCTCAAGAATTAATGGAAATGCAAACAGCTGCAACAGAAACACTCAGAGACGAAATTAGCGGAGTCGCTAAACAATGCTCTGAAAAAGCTACACAATTACGCGACGAGTTTAAAGCAATGACAGCTGAACTTTCGCGCACAATGGATGAAAAGATTGATGCGAAATTCGACCAACAGAACACACAGATTAATGAACGTCTTAGTCTTCACATACAAAACAGTGATACGCGTTTCCGCAAATTTATTGAGGATCAAAATAAAGTCAAACGTCAAGTCATGGAAACAATCACAGCACAGAGACAGGAAGACAAACGCAAAATGTTTGCGAAGGCAAAAACATATGTAGACAATAATATTGCCACTGTGTCCGACGAAATTAATTCCATCAAACAGTCGAACACAGAATTACGTGATGAGATTTCGGATCTTAAATCGAAAACAGACACATACACAACAGATTTTCAAACAGTGACCGACAGACTCGAACAATTAGAACTAACACAGGATTCCGATGTAATTCAAGCTGACGTGAAAAAACTGAACGAAACTACACGTAAATTGCAAAAACAGATTAATGCCACTGACACTAAAACCGATGATCAGGTAAAAATACTGACTGAAAAATGTGATGAACTGGCCAGTCGTATTGACGTCATCGAAAGTACTAATGACAGCAAATCAGTCGATACTTCACCGGTTTCATTTAACCAAACACCTGAATTTCAAAATTTACAGCAGACAATTAATGAGATAGATTCGTCTAATAACACCTTGCGTAGAAAATTGTCAAGTTTACAGCAGGAGGTAACAGAGATGAAAAACATTTCAGTTAATAACACATCACAGCAGACGCCACTTTTCGAACATTTGCCAGACTCACGCAGCGCGTGTAATTTGGGTAATCTACAGAGAGTACGGGACTTAGATTCCGAACAACCACAGTTCAATAGATTCTCTTACAATCCTGAACCTGTTCCATCACACAGAGATGATAATTTCGATTACAAACATTTTCTGTCAGAAAGAAAATTTAAAGTGTTTAAAAACGACAGAACACAGATTCACCCGCTAGATTGGATACAACAATTTAGCTTTGCTTTTCCACCGACTTGGCCTGTAACGCACAAACTGGAATTTATTTGCAGCTTTTTGGAAGGCGAACCGGCAACTCGTATGAGGCCGATCGCGAGACAATGTTATTCAGTAGAGGAATTTCAGAATGCTTTTCTGTCAGCGTACTGGTCGAAGACGACACAGCGCGGAATTAAAGATCAGCTAATTAGTTTGCCAAATTATGAAAACACAAATTTTCCCAGTGTGACGCAATTTTTTGAGCACATGGTCCAGCAAAATCAGTATTTAAGTGAACCGTACAGTGAATCTGCACTTATACAATTATGTATCTCTAAATTACCGCGGTCATTAAGAGTGTCACTTTTAACAGGTCAACAAAAAGAAAATATTTCGGCATTCAGGGATCTGTTGCAGCTTTTAGAAGTGCAGCAATCTGATTATTCCTTTGTAAACAAAAATTTTTCGTATAACAACCAAGGCCAACAAACGTACAGCAATTATGATCAGACACGTAATTTCAATAGGAGAAGTAACAGGCGCTTTAGGACCGACAACCACCAAAATTTTAATAACAGACAAAATTCTAATTATCAATATCGTCAAAATCTTGAGCAACAGGAATCACATTTTAGTAACAATAGACGTTTTCAACCACAACAGCATGAAGGTCAGCCGGTTAACATACCTAACCAACAATGGAATGCACAAGGTCAACCAGGCTTTAATGTTTCGCCGCGTGCACGTATAGTCCCTGATACAACAAATAGTAACGCACGGCAGCAAAGGAACAGCTACGTACAGAAAACACAGTATTTCAATTCCTATCGCAATGCACCGTATAGGAATGACTATTACGACAGACGTAAAAATAATGACGACAATTTTCAGCGTACATCTAACAACAGTCGGTCATACCAACAGCAAAATTATCCACAAGAACCTATTCTCATGAATGAACCCGACAGTAGGTATCATCCAGAGCGTAATACGTCTGGAAGAAGTAATAGAACTGTTCAAATTGTAGAAATGCCACAACATCCTCCTGATAATAATAACACGTCTGATAGAATTTGACTAGATACAGTAAAGATCACATCTTCCAATAACACAAGCACTACTTTTGACACGCAGAATGTTGTTCACGAAAATGTTATTACTTTCGACGACATCAGAGACACTCTTTTGCAGGAAAGACCAGTTATTCAGAAAACCATTTCACATCCTGTCATTGAAATTAAAATTGGTTCATTGAAATTTTCGGCAGTAATCGATTCCGGATCACCTATGTCAGTTATAAATGAGGAGACTTTTAACGAGTGTAACAAAGAGAATACTTATCCCACATTACCATTAGGTAAAACGAAAGTAAAAGGAGCAGTATCGAGTAAAGGAGTAGACGTTAAATTACAGACGCATTTATCATTTTGTATTGGAGGTCATACTTTTCATTCAAATTTTTGGATTGTTCCCTTATTGACAACAGACGTTATTTTAGGCATGAACTTTCTGGTACAACACGACGCAGTGGTCGATTTTGAAAATTCTTATTTAATGTTGAAGGACGAAAATGTACAATTAGCTTTAGAGTTTCAGCATTCTTTATCTGCGGAAGAACAAACAATTAACCGCACAGAGGTCATTTCCGCAACACGTAACATAGACTGCAATTCCGCATTGTTCACAGACACGTACGTATATAACTATAACACTCCAGACGAAGCTGACTACGACGTTATGCAGATGATTTCAGATAAGGTTAAACAAAGCAGTGCAAATACAGACGATGAACGAACGCAATTACACAAAATTCTTTTACAGCAAGCTCCAGTTTTCGACAACATTCCTGGTACTATGTCCGGTTTTATGTATGAATTTCAAGTCAAACAGCACGATACATTGAAAGCAAAGCATTATCCTATTCCATATATCCACCGAGAACAAGTTAAAAAAGAGTTGCAGGATATGCTTGACCAAGGTATTATTGAACCAGCAGTTAGTCCGTATATAAACCCGCTACATATTGTTAAGAAAAAAGATGGCTCACTTCGCCTTGTACTTGATTCGCGTCACATTAATGACATAATTATTAATGAAACAGATCGACCACAGACATTAGAGGAACTTTTACAGAAATTTCATGGTACTGCTATTTATTCCACATTAGATTTAAAATCGGGATTTTGGCAAATACAACTTCATCCGAATTGCAGAAAATATACAGCTTTTCTCTGTTTTGGTGACTGTTATCAATTTTGCAAATTACCATTCGGCTTAACAATTTCTTCTGCAGCTTTTATTCGCGGTTTGAACACAATACTTCCGACAGAACTTAAAGACAGAATTACGACGTATGTAGACGACATTCTTATCGCAGAAGCTAACTGGTCTGAACACAATGTGATTTTAGAACGACTGTTGCAAACTTTTCATGCACAAGGACTCACAGTTAACCTTAGTAAATCGCATTTTTGCAAAACTTCTATAAAATTTCTTGGACACGTAATTTCAGCAGAAGGCATTGCACCTGATCCGGAAAAACTTCAAGCTCTACGTGACATTACTGTTCCTACAACGAAGAAGCAATTACGCAGTTTTTTGGGCTTAATTAACTTTTTTCGCAAATTTATTCATCACTCTGCTTTAGACACGCCTAGATTATGCCAATTAACAGGTAAAAACACTATTTGGTCATGGGATAAGCAATCACATTCTGAATTTGTGAACTTGAAAGAAGCCTTGTTGAATGCTCCACTTTTATCGCACGCGGATCTTACCAGAAATTTTTCTATTGCCACCGACAGTTCCAACACAGCTTTAGGCGTACATATTTTTCAGGAAATTGAAGAAGATGGCTCTACAGTATTCACAAATATCGTATTTGCAAGTCGCATTTTGTCGCCTGCTGAACGAAATTATTCCGTTACTGAACTTGAAACATTATGTGTTGTTTGGGCTTTCACGAGATTTCGGCACTTTCTTTATGGCAGACACACCACCGTTTACACAGATCACAGAGCGATACAATTTTTACTTTCGGCTAAATTCACACACGATAGATTAAGCAGATGGAAGCTATATTTACAGGAATTTAATTTTACAATAGTTCACATTCCCGGCACACAAAATGTTGTAGCAGACGCACTATCCCGTTCTCTCAGCAACAATCAGCAAGACGTAGCAACCAACTTCTGCAAAGCAAATTTCAGTGTCATGTACATTCAGCAAGTTGCATTTGAAAATTTTATTTCATCGTCATTACAGGACATAGCACGAGAGCAAAGTAAAGACAATGTGTGGAAAGAAATTAAACACCTTTGGCAAAATAAGAATAATGTTACGATTAGGAACCACTACACTGTACGCAATGACATTCTGTTTCGCCGCCCTCATCCTGACAGCAACAATTGGTTATTATGCATTCCTGACGAACTGGTTAATAAATTAATTTGGTACACGCATTTAAGCTACGCACATTACGGAGCCAGAAAATGTTTTCTTATACTCAGACAGAACTGTTATTTTACAAACATGGAAAAACGTGTACGACGAGTTTTAGCGTCATGTAAAATTTGCCAGAAAGCTAAGTCAGACACAACTTCACATATTCCTCCATTATATCCCATTGTACCTGTTAAATTAAGACATATGGCCGCAGTAGACATTTTTGGTCCGATTCCGAGAACTAACAGAGGTTATTGCTACATCTTTGTTGCTGTTGAACTCACTTCAAAATTTGTTACTTTCACTCCGTTACGCAAAGCTACTGCTAAAACTGTTTCGAAAGCTTTTGTAAAACATTTTCTATTTCATGTAGGGCATGTGATGAAAGTAATTTCTGACAATGGATCACAATTTCGTTCTGCTATATGGACATGCATGTTACGAGCTAGAAACATTTCTCCGATCTATATATCCAAGTACCATGCTTCTTCGAACCCTTGTGAACGATTAATGAAAGAAATTGGTAAACTGTGTAGAATATACTGCCACAAAAGACATGTTAATTGGGACACACACATACACTCATTCCAAGATGTAATTAATTCCATTCCAAATGAATCCACTATGCTATCTCCGTCTGTTATACTGAAAAACATTGAACCACCAAACAAAATTAAAGAATTAGTAACATTTCCTACATCTCGTCGATTACGACACCACGAAATAATTGACATTGCGCTGAACAACATCAAACGTGCCGCAGAGCGCCGGAGAAGACAACAAAAACAGGTTTGTAGACGCCGAGACTTTCACGTTGGACAGAAGATATTAGTACGTACACACTATTTATCCAGCAAATTAAAAGGTAGGTGCAGTAAATTTGAACTTCTATACGCAGGTCCGTATCGGATTCGCAGTATTCCTCACCCCAATGTTGTACACGTCGAAACTCTGAGAACCAGAAAATCGAAAGGAAACCACCACTTATCCAACATAAAACCCTTTATTGAGTGAACATACTATACGATTTATCACGCTGTAATGCTAATTTGGTAATTTTATGAACATTTCTGCAATTATATTCACATGACTAATTACTGATGATTATCGTATTTTTTCTTGGCAAGTGCCCGGCAAGGTAAGGTTAGCAGGTCGCTCTTCTTGTCGTTACACACTAGACCGTGCATATTTTCCAGATGAACTTACGCATTTTATGAATAATTATGCAATTCTATGTAGTGACGCATTAATTTTATCAGTTTCTCTCTCCATTAAAGTCTTTAATTATCGCCTCCATTAACTACACTACATACAAGTTGAACACAACGAATGTCACATTTTGTCTTTCTTATGTATGTACGATTGTTTTCATGTTTTGTTTGTATGCACTGTGAACTAGTTAAGGTATAACACACACCAGTTGACTTTGACATTTTTTGCCCTATGATATCTCAACATCGTGACTGTTTTACATTTTCCTTTTTTTTTTGCTGCTGCATTATGATATTCTCTGTACACTTTTTGCCTTTGAACACTGTCTATGCTTTTGACATATTACGTTTGCTGTCATGTTATGCTGTATGCTTAATTGTGTCGCCATTAACCAATCATTATCTAATGGGTATATGATTTAAATGCAAGACATTAATCTTTGTTCATCAGTTTCAGAAAGAAATGATGCGTAAAGGAAATAAATTAAACAGAAATGGGAATTTCACCTACGGAATAGATGAAAGAAGATACAAAACCTTATGAGGACGAGTAAATGGATCAGAATTAACAAGCATTAACAAGGATATACTATACACATCGCAGAATAGCAGTCTTAACTAATTTTTTCTTTCAGAATACAAGGCGATTGATGCAAGCTGTCAGACAGAACTACACATCTTAGTTTTAAGTGATGAAATATGCTAGAGATAAGGAATAGTTGTGTGATGAATAATGAAGTGATTTTTGCAGATGATAATGAATGCTGATGAAGAATAATGATGAAGAATATGCTACTATGAATAATGAAGTTTTTTCTTTACAGGTGATGATAATAATGAAGTTATGATAATATGGATAATGAAGTTTTTCTTTACAGATGAGGATAATGTTGAAGTTATGTATTTATGCTATGTAGTTATTTAAGTATTTGTTGCAGTTTGCTTGACAGCAGGTGTTATATTGCATAGTAGGATGACTGAAGATTTTTGGAAAGGACAGCCATGGAAAACATTTTTTATACACATTTCACTACGTGTTAATTCGAAGTTCACTACTTTTCAGCATAGTCTGCGTTTCTTCTTTCAGCTCAATAATCCATTTTGTATTTTTTTCAGGAGAAGCTTTTCATGATACTTACTAAACTTGTTACTTATTATACCTGTTCTAGTACTTGCAATTTTATTTTTTACCCATTTGTGTATATTATTTACAAATGTGATCACATATACTGCCTTGTTGCATAACCTTGCTACAGCTGACTCATGACGAATGACGTTACACATTTTTCATTTATAGGAACAACCTAGAAGCAATTTTTTCTCTTATTTCTTCTTGCTTTCCCTTATAATTACCCAAAGCAATGTATTGCTAGCACAAAAAAAAAAAAAAACAAAATGTATTACCAGTCCCACATAATGTCACTAGTTTATGATAATTCTGGATAATACTGATCAGCTCTGAATAGTATGTCACTTGAATAATGACTTCTTAATGATACTATATATATATATATATATATATATATATATATATATATATATATATATATATATATATAAAATAATGCTTTGTAACTGGCTAATAACTGCCACTGTTTATTGTAATGAGACTACTTATAATGCCCATGATTATTAATGCTATGATTGTAATTAACTGATTTTTTATAATGACTTCTTAATGATCTGAATAATACTGAATGATGGACAATGTTTTATACTATTCAATGCTTGCTGGCCACTGAGTGCCCATAATTAATGTAACGATATAAATTATGTTATTAATTATGCCATTAATTAGCTCTTGTTTTCAGTAATGATTTTAGTAAATGGGCACTGAGTGCCAATAATTAATGTAATTAAGACTTCTGATGAACATTATTCTGTCATACTAAACATGGTTTGTAGCTGGACAAAGACTGCCGCTGTTTATTGTAATACGACTACTCATGATGGCAATAATTTTATGAACATTATTCTGTAATACTAAAATACATGGTACAGAAATGTTCAATAACTAGACTATGGATGCCGCAAACTACTTATGTAATCACTAATCAAGACTTGTGTGTTAGTTAATGTCCTTCACGTTCTGACCTAACTACCTGAAATTATTGTAACATCCATTGTCTTGTCCATCCTCATTATCATGGAGCACTATATTTGGTTTTTGCACTAATTCTACGTTGGTGTGCCTCTTAAGAGCGTGGTGTTGACACGACATGCTGTCCACCACCGTAAGCGATGAAGACGTTATTATGGTCCCACTGTTTGGTGTACCTGGTGTACTGCCAAATGATAGCATGGAACATTACTACGACGTTTCAGTGTCTTGATACGTTGATAAATGCTTCTGAACTGCAGATTGTATCACTTGGTGTTGTGATTCTGTGGAAAGATATGGACTTTCAGTGCAGCTGTGTGCAAATTAAAGTGCTACAACCATGATGCAATCCTTTCCTTTCCTATCCTAATAGTGAAAATCATTTTAGCTAACATCATTTATGTTCATGGCCTATACATTTCTTTTCGATTTGTTGAACTCCAGTGCAAGTACACTTATGTCACCTGTCGACATGATTTTTTGCCATTATGTTTATTTATTGTGAAAATCCTAAAGACATTTTTTTTCGATTTGTTCTGAAATGCAGTATGTGTGCACTCTTGTCATCTATATTGTATATACTTTTTGTGATTTGATGATTTTTTTTAACACTTGCGTTTATTTGTTATGAAAATGTTCAAAAGATTTCAGTGCATGTGCACTTATATGTTAATATGTTTTCTACTGAACTTCAGTGCCTGTGCACTTTTCTCATTTTTCAATATGATTTGTGCTTTTTCTGTATACCTTTTATGATTTCGTGATATGTTTTATGTCATTTGTTACTCATTGTATATACATTTCGCCATATGCTGATATGTTCTGAACTGCAGTGCATGTGCAATCATGTCACTTGTCAAAATGCTATTTTGCCGTTCTATTTATTTGGTCTGAAAATGCTACAGAATCTTACAGTGCGTGTGCACTTTGTTTTACTAATATGTTTTGTACTTATATTTTGTCTTGTCTGAAGTGTTTTGTACTCGGTGCATGTGCACAACATTTAATTCATGTACTATATCTGAACATTTTGTAAATTGTAAAAGTTGATTAATTAATGAAAAAAATTCGCCGCGATTGGCAAGTCCAAATGACTCAGCATCGCTGCCAAATTTTTGCCCCCCCAGTGGAGGGTTATGAAACACGTATGTTGTGTAGCGGCGATGGTGAGGCATGATCTTTGACCAGAGTCAGCGAGGCAGTAGCGCGGCAGTCGCGAGTTAGCTTTTAGAGAGAGTACAGTTGCGAGCTAGCGGTTGCGAGTAGCGCGTCGGAGATGACGTAGTCGCGGTCTAGATGCGAGAGAGTTTAGTTGTGTGTGAGCGGTCGGCGGGCGTCGACATCTCACTGGTCAAGATATAGGATGAGGTATATTATTTTTAAATAAGCAGCATTGCGCTCAGCTAGTAAGGTAAATTAACTGTAACTAATTTGTGCAAGAATCGCCCCCAATAATAATTTGGTTTTCAAAGCAATTTTTAACAAAAGAATCATTTGATTCCCTTGCATTTCCTTAAACAAAATTTTCAGTTAACTTCAAAAAAAAATAATTATTGCGATGCATTTCCTCCAAGCTGTGGCGCAGAATAAGAGCAGATATTTGACATGCAGTTATACTAAGGTAAGAAATTAATTCTGATATTTTACACAGGGCCAAAGACCGACATTTCGGTTTAATTGAGTTTTGATTATCACTGTAGTTTCATTGTCATGGGATTATCTTTCATTATTTTATGGGAACTTGTACTTGGGTCAGATTGCAAATTTTTATTTAATTGTCTTTGTCATTAATATTTTTGCGGGAAGGTTACACTTGGCTCCATTTCTATTAAATATATTGTCCTTTAAAATTTTTGTGGGGAGTTTACAACACATGCCAAGTGTCTTCGACTAAGCGTTTGCACTCAGGTTCCCTAAGGTGTGCTGTATTCAGTTTCCAAACACTGCGACTCCTCCACACTTGTTGACGACTCAAGGAGACCGTGCATATATATGCTATGTGATCTGAAAAGGCGACAGGCCACAATTCCGCATCGAGGATCGCAGGTTCGAGACGACGTGTTACGTAGATGCGATCGAGACGACTTGCAGAGTGACTCGTGACGTAGGTGTATCCACGTCTGTCTCCATGTATCTTCTCCCATGTATCAATGAGATTCATGTCCTGTATGAGTTGCCGCAGCTCCGGGCACGAAGTATAACGTGGGTGTTGATCTTTTGGCGCGAGCACGCAGTTGAAGTCGCCTCCAAATAAGACATGTTCATACCGACCTAAGATTAGTGTTGCAATCTCCTCGGCATAAAATCGGGATCGGTCGCGCCGTCTGTCTGACCCCGACGGTGCGTAAATGTTGACGACCCGTACTCCCAGCACTGTGAGCGCCAGTCCTCGCGCTGACGGCAGGTACACCACGTCCTCGGCTACTATGCCGCTACGTAGAAGTATCGCTGTTCCGCTGCCGCCGTCGGTAGTAGGTGTAATGTACGTATCGTACTCATAGAGGTCGGGGAAGCTCTCAACACATACTTCCTGCAGCAGAACGATGTCGACGTCTGACGCATGCAACATGTCTCGTAATAATTGCAATTTGACAGGCGTTCTGATCGTATTAATATTAATAGAGGCTGTTCGATATGCCTGCCGCTGTTCCTCAGTGCGTAAAGCGCACATGAACGCTTATGTTAATTTGTGTGCTTCTGCCCGGTGACATGCTGTCTGTGCGTCAGTATGCATCTTCTGCGCGGTTAACATCCTGTGGACGCAGCACTCGCCATTGCGGGTGCGTCGTCGGTGTGGGGGTCAGTATCGGATTCGTCGGCCCAGTTCCTGTTCTGGAGGTCCAGCTCCCGTCGTGTCTCTCCTGTCGGGCTGACCGAAGGCGGTGGCGGTGCTGCGGTGGGTGGAGGGACTCCTTCCGTCGGCTTTCCGTCCGGTGTGTCTGTATTCAACCCCTGTGTAGCATGATTCGCGTCGTACTGCTGTGTGGGAGGTAGAACCTCCCGTTGCGCATCCGGATGCACTGTATCGACGTTACACCCAAGTCCGTCTGACGTGGACTGCAGTAAGCAGGTATCCGACGGCGCTAGCCGTCGTTTCTTGTGGCGCTTCGGCGATCGTTGTTTGCGCGTGTGCGCCTCCGTATCCGAGTGCGGAAGTGACTCCCGGTGCTCAGGGACGAAAGCGGCTGTCGGCACAACAGCAGGATCAATTTCCATTTCTCCTACCGATCCTTTCCGCTCGGTTAAGTGCGTCGTCGGCGCCGGAGCGGCAGAGGTGTGCGTCGGTTCGTCACTGGAGGCGGTCCCCGCCGCAGTCGGTTGCCGTAAACTGTCAGGATTTGGTAGCTGGTCATTCTTCGGGATGGGATCCGTTCGAAATGCGTCCGCATACGTTAGTGGCAGCGGCGTCAACGTGGACGGAGGTACGGGTTCGCCGTTTGGAACTTGCACTATCCTCCGCTGCATACATTCGGAACGGACGTGGCCCTCTTTCCCACAGCCTGAGCATGGTTTGGGTTGTCCATCGTATATGACTATAGCTCTGCATCCGCCGATGAACAAGTACGAGGGTACATGTTGTGTCAGTTCTATTCTGATTTGACGCACCCCATTGAGAACGGGGTAAGTCGTGAAGTTGGACCATTTTTCCTCAACGTGGCTAAGCACTCTTCCATATGGGCGTAAGGCGTCAACGACCAAGTCAGACGGAACCTCGAAGGGAAGTTCGAAAATACGTATGTTTCGTAAGCCCAGTCCTGCATGATCAATAGTTACTTCTCCAACATGTCCATCAGAGTGCCGAAATTTGAGTCCATGTTTAGTATCTCGGATGATTCTGTCACATACTGCATCGTTAATCAGCTTGACGTAAACAACACTGCTCACTATGGAGAGGTGGATTCCGATAAGTTCGTTGTAGTCAAGTTTAACTTCGTCTCGTAGGAACCTTTCTATTTCGTAGGCTTTCGGTCTCGCATATTCATTCGAAAAACTAATCTTGAGAGTCGACTTTCGGTATGCATGTGCCATTCTATATCGAGTCGGCTAAACGCGCGAGTACGCCGAAGAGGTAAACAACTGCGCGAGCGCGAACTTCTCCGGCAGGGACGTAAACAGACGTCCGTGCCGTAGCACCGCCGAAGGCAGACTGACCACTCAGCTATATGGGCGGACAGAGTCTGAAGTAACATGGTCCCTAACAACCAATATACGAACTACCCCGTCACGGTAAGTTGGATGGTGACAAATGTCAGCCTAAAGTTTTCTTAGAATAAACGGCGAGTCCATCTGTACCACCTACCGAAGTCTTAAATAACCTAGCACAACGCTCTCCCTTGTGGACCTTCTAAGACACGGAGGGTTCACTTATTGAATACCGGTGATTTGTCGAAGACATTTTGTATGCCGAAAGAAATTCGAGTTTGACTCCATCTGAGAGTAACATTTCCCGTCGACCCAAGGAACACAGATGGTGGCAACCGCCAATAACGCCTTGCAAGACAAACTGCGTCGATGAATTTAACAGATGCATGGGAAATATGCAAGCCGTGTCTGATGTACGCCAAACTCTTGTGTTAGAAAAAACGTAAAATATTGTATGTTGATTTTGTTTCACAGTTTTTATAAATTGTGGAAATGACAACATGTAATATATCAACCTGCAGTTCAATTTATTATTTATCGTGAGACCGGTTTAGATTAAAGACTATTATTCATCAGGAGTTGTACCACGTCATGGACACAGGAAAACCGCAGGTGAAAAGAATGTTTGAAATGGTTAGTAAAATTACAAGCAATACTTACAGATTTATATTAATAGAAAATTTACGTACGTCATAAAAAGACAATGACAAAAATACAATATTTGGAAATAATGTTGAGTGATGGAGAAGTTGATACATGAACTGACAATTACAGACAGATATACAAGGACACACAAAATAAAACGGTTAAGTACCATGAGCAACCATTAGTGTAAAACAACGCTAATCCGTAAGTGTTGTACATGTAGTCCTACTGAAGCGGCGCTCCTGACTAGTATTTCCATTCTAAGAAAGTATCTTGAAAACTTTTAATATACTTTTTGTTTTTTAGTTCGAGTTGTTAATTCAAAATGGAATTTGGTTCTTCATCATCAAGTGAGAAAGGAACTGCGCGGTCCCTCCCGCCGGAAATTCGGGTCCTACTTCGGGCATGCGTGTGTGTGTTGCCGTGGTTGTAAGTTGCTTTAAGTAGTGTGTAAGTCTAGGGACCGATACCCTCAGCAGTTTGGTCCCTTAGAATCTGACACACATTTGAACATTTAGCCTCTACTTTTATATGCGTCATCTATAATAACATCAGGTACTTTCAGTTCTATCAACTACATGATATTTATGTATCAAATGGGTAGCAAATGTCGATGTATTGCTTTTGGCAGTGTCCCAATGTTCTTTGTATCGTGTACACATTTTTCTACCGATTTGTCCGATGTAATATTTAACACAATCACCGCACTTTGTGAACTCCATATAGATGACAGTGGGATGTTGTTTAACATATTTGCCTTTTAATAGACTGAATCGTTTCTTCTTTTCACTTATGAATGCTATTTCTCTTCTATTTATCTCCTGATTAGTATTTTTTTAACTATTTTAGGACTGGATTCAATTGAAATATAAATCTGAAATTTTGTTTTTGTAATGTATGAATGTAACTCTTTCTGTAAACAAAAATCTGTATCTGTTGCTTGTAGTTTTGCTACAATTTTCAGGCAGAATTACACCATAAATATTCCTATACCCATGACGTGCAAACAACAGCTGCGAATCAAGAAGTCTGGTTTAGGGAGGGGGGAGGGGGAGGGGGGGGGTGAACACACAAAATTTTTGTGTCGACGTGATGTCTCCAAATACTGAAGAGTAAACGAAGGTGTTCTTTTAAACTCTTATACCAAGTTCTTACGCTTACAGAAAAAATATGCAAGTGATCCTTATTTAATGTGATACATCATATAAAATTAAATTAAATCTGTTGTAGCACTTACAGTGACTCCACAATTGGCAGCAATCGAAAACAAGATATCGCAAAGCCTACCAACCTCTACCGGTATGAGTCGAGGGGAAGTATGAGGGCGAGCGACATCTCGATGGGAGCAGCCTGTATACTCTGTTTATCCTAAGTTATCATACAAACAAACGCATACCAGCGACTGGCCAACAACTGCAGCACGCGGCGACTAGGTGTTGTTACGTTACTGGAAATAAGTCCTACAACCTACTACGTATTTTGTCGTTACGCTACTGTGAATGAAACTTTGAGATAGTCTAAAGCATTAAAAGTCTTCAAATTTTTTTCTAATTACAGTTTTTGTCGCTTATGCCGTTGTTGTTTTTATTTCAGATACTGTTCTGCAGTCGCGTTCCTTACAGTATCGGTACACCGAGAAAAGAATTTGGTCGGTATAGTTTGGCAGAAGTCGCCAGCCTTCTGGCCAAGTATCAGTACTGGTAACACCAGAAATCAAATAAATAATTATGTCGCAACCGTCTTAATTTAAATTCGTTACCAAATAAACAACACGTTTCAATATAAAAGTCTCGATACCGAGATATGAGGACGACTTGTTACTTCCATGTGTTACGTAAAAAGCGAGAGTATTTTCGGCAGTGAATTGTGAGGTTGTGTATCAACGTTGGTTGTACCAGCGGTGATGTAACAGCTAGTGCGGAAGAATTCAGTGTGTAATGTTTACACCTGCATCTAACTTACAATGAACAGTGTGTAGGCAAAAGATGCCTTCTACTAGTTCCATGATACGACGAACGGACTGCAATAGCGAGAAAATTTTGGAAGTTGTGTCGGCCTGCTTCGTTGCCTGCTTGCCTACCATCCAGCGGGCTCGGGTTCGATTCCTGGGCGGATAGGAGATTTTCCCCGCCCGTGGAGTGGGCGTTGTTCTCATCATCATCTCATGATTACCAACGCACAAGTCGCTCAATGTGGCGTCACATGAAATAACCCTTGCACCAGGCAGCCGAACCTTCCCGGACGGGGCCTTCCGGCCAACAATGCCACACGATGAATTCATTTCGATATTGTTAATTCTGAAAGCTATGTTGCAAAGGGGCATCCTTTTCTTTGTTTAGGAGGTTAAGAAAAACCAGGTCTAATTCAGTGGAAGGCTGCAGCCCCATAACGGACGCCCCCCCCCCCCCCCCCCAACGGACTCCCCAGTGAGTGGTAGATAATTATCTTTCACCGAAACATGTGGCATAACAGCGAATACTTGGAGCAGCGGCTTAAGGTGTCACATGACGTCATTTCCACAAACAAAGTTTTGTTGCAAAGAATGGAGAGTAGCTCTTCTCCTTGCTTCAAAATGAACCAGAAACTACTTCAGCAGTAAATTTCTGTTTCAGTTTTCTTTTAAGAGAATTTGGAACACATCACAATTTTTTATATATGGAAGGAAACATACCAGACACGACATTGTTTTGTGTAAATGTTGTCAATGCATAATCTTAACCGAGCGAGGTGGCGCAGTGGTTAGCACACTGGACTCGCATTCGGAAGGACGACGGTTCAATCCCGTCTCCGGCCATCCTGATTTAGGTTTTCCGTGATTTCCCTAAATCGTTTCAGGTAAATGCCGGGATGGTTCCTTTGAAAGGGCACGGCCGATTTCCTTCCCAATCCATCCCTAACCCGAGCTTGCGCTCCGTCTCTAATGACCTCGTTGTCGACGGGACGTTAAACACTTACCACCACCACCACCACCGCATAATATTAAGTCTCCCAACGCCTGTTAAAATCATGAAACAAAAGAACAATTGGAAATAGAGAGTACGTCGTGATGTATTCAGCTGCAGATGCAGCTGTCAAAGTATTAGTGGCTCACTATGTCATTTAGTGGGACACACAAACGATAATATTTCATAGTTAATTCAGAGATATCTGCTTGAGTTGTATCACTTATCTATTCAAACCATGGCAGTTTTCAGGGCTATAAAACCCCATTTTAAGGTATCGGACAAGCGCGTGCAGCAGTGGTTACACCGATTCCCGTCAGATCACCGACGTTAAGCGCTGTCGGGCTTGGCTAGCACTTGGATGTATCACCGTCGGGGTCTACCAAGTGCTTTTGGCGGCGGTGTGCACTTAACCCTTGTGAGGCGAACTGAGGAGCTACCTGACAGAGAGGTAGCGGCACCAGTGGCGGGAACTGACAACGGCCAGCAGAGCGGTGACGCCGAAGGCCACAGGATGACGTAGCGGCCGGTCACTACCTTTGGGTCATCAAGGCCTGTTCGGGCGGTGTTTGATCTTCAGATGCATGAAACTGTAACATACATAGGAGAAGAGTGAAGAAGTACGATGTAAAAAGCAAAAGAGCGTACAGCCAGGCGAATTACCTGATCGTTTTTGGTTGTTATTTCGCGGGCCAGCCGCTGTTGTCGAGCGGTTCTAGGCGCTTCAGTCTGGAAACGCGCGGCCGCTACGGTCGCAGGTTCGAATTCTGCCTCGGCCATGGATGTCTGCGGTGTCCATACGGTAGTTAGATTTAAGTAGTTATAAGTTCTAGGGAAGTGATGACCTCAGACGTTAAGTCTCATAGCACTCAGAGCCATTTGAACCATTTGTTATTTCGCTGGTTACATTACTACACCCACGTTTTAAATTTGTGATGGTTTTTACATATTTCATTTTTCGTCACTCGAGTCCCTAATGTACCATACCTGTGAAGATTTACTTAGCATGGTCTATCTTACCATTAATTTTTACCACTGTTGTTACTGTCTTTATGCCTTGTTCATTCAGGTTGCCTACGTATCATTGCCTTGTTGCTAAAAGCGTCACATATTCTCACACACTTCATAATTATTTAGACTATCGGCATACCATACCTTGTTCATACTCTATTGTGTTCCTAAATGATGAATTGTAAGCTCTCTGACCCTTCAGTCCGTATTTCCGTTACGTTTTCTTCTATTTTCGCCAACATACAGTAATTGGAGTTCTTGCACTGACTGGCCCCCCCGCATGTTATGTGTCACCAAATACAACAAGTAAGTCGCCTTGTTTCGACAGTATGCCCTTTTGGATATATATATATATATATATATATATATATATATATATATATATATATATATCTTCCCTCCTTTTCTTTGTATGTAACGGTTTCATACAACTGAAGATTGGATATAAAAATGAAGATTGGATATCAAAATCCAATCGGTCATGGTTTGAATAAATAATTAGTGCAACTGAAGCGGATTTCTCTAAATTAATTATCATGCTTCCCAGTTGCAGATGTTCTACATGCTAAACCTTGTAAAGATGCTTCAAGTACGAAAGAAGAAGGGCATGGAGATGGCTCTGAGCACTATGGGACTCAACTGCTGAGGTCATTAGTCCCCTATAACTTAGAACTAGTTAAACCTAACTAACCTAAGGACATCACAAACATCCATGCCCGAGGCAGGATTCGAACCTGCGACCGTAGCGGTCTTGCGGTTCCAGACTGCAGCGCCTTTAACCGCACGGCCACTTCGGCCGGCTAAGGGCATGGAGAATCTAGAATAAACGGAGCGCGGCGTCTGCCCAGAGGATGCCGTTAGCCGTCCGGGGAGTAGTGAGGGCCCGCTGCTATTCTGCAGACGGGTGACAATGTAATCCCGGCAGCGGCTGCCCGCGGAGGATTAAAGCCGACCGTCCCCCCGGTTACTCGCTGGCCGCCACTGCGTCACACATGTGGCCACGTCTCGGTTGCGTGTCTCACTGCTGTGCGGCGAGCTGGCACTTCGTACACCAAGTTTCTGGTCAGTTGTCGTCTGCTTTGCATTCATTTACCATAAAAATTGCAGTACCATCGACGATAGCAACTAACGGAATTTTGCTTGTCGTTCGTACACAGAAGGGGTGACCAATAATTCGGCTGGTGAGTAACGTCCTGACACGGATGCCATTGCGCTCACGTTGGCAACACATTTCCTCCGCCAGCAGAGCAAGCTGTCTGAGTGTGAGCATTAGGAAGAGGGGGAAAGGGCAAAAGCACTGCATTGAAATAGCAATTCAGTCGCTCGGGAAATGATTCGGTTCTGTATCTCACATTTCTCAGAAACATAAATAACAGACAAAACAAAGTCTCACAATTATTTGATGATATTTAGCACGCTGAAGATGTACTATAATTTTTGTCTGGTACAGACTGTTGACATACTGGCAGACCTAGATTATTTCATAGATTTTCGGACTCAGGTTGCCACGTAATAGTGACATATTTGGATTCATAATCGGGAAAAGGTGTTCACACATATAAATCTGTTGATCTAAATTTTGCAGTGCTATTGCGAGCTCATTATGGAGACGTGGGCACGCTACCTGATGAAGACAATATAGACATCCCGGACAGTTTTCACTAAAAGGATTCGACTTTAAAACGCGGACTACATTGTCGATTAGTCAGACACGTCTGTACGAACAGAGGGGCGCCTTCAACTGAAACGACAAACGGTCTAGGAAACAAAATAACACTGGCAGTCTTCCTAAAGAGTTCAAAAAACTGTTGTAATTCTTTGAAGACGACAATGAATTTTTCAGATCCTGTGTTTCCTTTAACGCCAGTGACCACCTCAAGCTTTTTTTCTTTTTTTTGGTCATCAGTCTACTGACTGGTTTGATGCGGCCCGCCACGAGTTCCTTTCCTGTGCCAACCTCTTCATCTCAGAGTAGCACTAGCAACCGACGTCCTCAATTATTTGCTTGACGTATTCCAATCTCTGTCTTCCTCTACAGTTTTTGCCCTCTACAGCTCCCTCTAGTAACATGGAAGTCATTCCCTCATGTCTTAGCAGATGTCCTATCATCCTGTCCCTTCTCCTTATCAGTGTTTTCCACATATTCCTTTCCTCTCCGATTCTGCGTAGAACCTCCTCATTCCTTACCTTATCAGTCCACCTAATTTTCAACATTCGTCTATAGCACCACATCTCAAATGCTTCGATTCTCTTCTGTTCCGGTTTTCCCACAGTCCATGTTTCACTACCATACAATGCTGTACTCCAGACGTACATCCTCAGAAATTTCTTCCTCAAATTAAGGCCGGTATTTGATATTAGTAGACTTCTCTTGGCCAGAAATGCCTTTTTTTCCATAGCGAGTCTGCTTTTGATGTCCTCCTTGCTCCGTCCATCATTGGTTATTTTACTGCCTAGGTAGCAGAATTCTCTAACTTTATTGACTTCGAGACCATCAATCCTGATGTTACGTTTCTCGCTGCTCTCATTTCTACTACTTCTCATCACCTTGTATTTTAATTCCACTCCTGAACCTTTCTTTTATTTCCATCATTGCTTCCTCGATGTGCAGATTGAAGAGTAGGGGCGAAAGGCTACAGCCTTGTCTTACACCCATCTTAATACGAGCACTTCGTTCTTGATCGTCCACTATTATTATTCCCTCTTGGTTGTTGTACATATTGTTTATGACCCGTCTCTCCCTATAGCTTACCCCTACTTTTTTCAGAATCTCGAACAGCTTGCACCATTTTATATTGTCGAACGCTTTTTCCAGGTCCACAAATCCTATGAAAGTGTCTTGATTTTTCTTTAGCCTTGCTTCCATTATTAGCCGTAACGTCAGAACTGCCTCTCTCGTCCCTTTACTTTTCCTAAAGCCAAACTGATCGTCACCTAGCGCATTCTCAATTTTCTTTTCCATTCTTCTGTATATTATTCTTGTAAGCAGCTTCGATTCATGAGCTGTTAAGCTGATTGTGCGATAATTCTCGCACTTATCAGCTCTTGCCGTCTTCGGAATTGTGTGGATGATGCTTGTCCGAAAGTCGGATGGTATGTCGTCAGACTCATATATTCTACACAACAACGTGATTAGTCGTTTTGTTGCCACTTCCCCCAATGATTTTAGAAATTCTGATGGAATGTTATCTATCCTTTCTGCCTTATTTAACCGTAAGTCCTCCAAAGCTCTTTTAAATTCCGATTCTAATACTGGATCCCCTATCTCTTCTAAATCGACTCCTGTTTCTTCTTCTATCACATCAGACAAATCTTCACCTTCATAGAGGCTTTCAATGTATTCTTTCCACCTATCTGCTCTCTCCTCTGCATTTAACAGTGGAATTCCCGTTGCACTCTAATGTTACCACCATTGCTTTTAATGTCACCAAAGGTTGTTTTGACTTTCCTATATGCCGAGTCTGTCCTTCCGACAATCATATCTTTTTCGATGTCTTCACATTTCTCCTGCAGCCATTTCGTCTTAGCTTCCCTGCACTTCCTATTTATTTCATTCCTCAGCGACTTGTATTTCTGTATTCCTGATTTTCCCGGAACATGTTTGTACTTCCTCCTTTCATCAATCAACTGAAGTAGTTCTTCTGTTACCCATGGTTTCTTCGCAGCTACCTTCTTTGTACCTATGATTTCCTTCCCAACTTCTGTGATGGCCATTTTTGTCCATTCCTCTTCAACTGTACTGCCTACTGCGCTATTCCTTATTGCTGTATCTATAGCGTTAGAGAACTTCAAACGTATCTCGTCATTCCTTAGTACTTCCGTATCCCACTTCTTTGCGTATTGATTCTTCCTGACTAATGTCTTGAACTTCAGCCTACTCTTCATCACTACTTTATTGTGATCTGAGTCTATATCTGCTCCTGGGTACGCCTTACAATCCAGTATCTGATTTCGGAATCTCTGTCTGACCATGATGTAATCTAATTGAAATCTTCCCGTATCTCCCGGTCTTTTCCAAGTATACCTCCTCCTCTTGTGATTCTTGAACAGGGTATTCGCTATTACTAGCGGAAACTTGTTACAGAACTCAATAAGTCTTTCTCCTCTTTCATTCCTCGTCCCAAGCTCATATTCTCCTGTAACCTTTTCTTCTACTCCTTCCCCTACAACTGCATTCCAGTCGCCCATGACTATTAGATTTTCGTCCCCCTTTACATACTGCATTACCCTTTCAATATTCTCATACACTTTCTCTATCTGTTCATCTTCGGCTTGCGACGTCGGCATGTATACCTGAACTATCGTTGTCGGTGTTGGTCTGCTGTCGATTCTGATTAGAACAACCCGGTCACTGAACCGTTCACAGTAACACACCCTCTGCCCTACCTTCCTATTCATAACGAATCCTACACCTGTTATTCCATTTTCTGCTGCTGTTGATATTACCCGATACTCATCTGACCAGAAATCCTTGTCTTGCTTCCACTTCACTTCACTGACCCCTACTATATCTAGATTGAGCCTTTGCATTTCCCTTTTCAGATTTTCTAGTTTCCCTACCACGTTCAAGCTTCTGACATTCCACGCCCCGACTCGTAGAACGTTATCCTTTCGTTGATTATTCAATCTTTTTCTCATGGTAACCTCCCCCTTGGCAGTCCCCTCCCAGAGATCCGAATGGGGGACTATTCCGTAATCTTTTGCCACTGGAGAGATCATCATGACACTTCTTCAATTACAGGCCACATGTCCTGTGGATACACGTTACGTGTCATTAATGCAGTGGTTTCCATTACCTTCTGCATCCTCATGTCGTTGACCATTGCTGATTCTTCCGCCTTTAGGGGCAATTTCCCACCCCTAGGACAAGAGAGTGCCCTGAACCTCTATCCGCTCCTCCGCCCTCTTTGACAAGGCCGTTGGCAGAATGCGGCTGACTTCTTATGCCGGAAGTCTTCGGCCGCCAATGCTGATTATTTATCAAAATTTAGGCAGTGGTTGGGATTGAACCCGGGACCGAAGACGTTTTGATTATGAATCGAAGACGCTATCCCTAGACCACGAGGCGCTTTTCTTCCTAAATATATCCCCATGAAACTTTAGTGGGAGCAATGTGCAGTAAAGTCCACTTAAAATGTGAAGTCTGCTTTCCATTCCATTTTCGTTTCTATACTTCTTTTTCGCTCGTAAATCCATTAACAATGTGTTTTAAGTAGAAAGGTCGTTCCAGCCTTGCCCCTTGTCTTAACTATGGCACTTTACAGTCCCCGTACCCTTTGTTCGTTTCCATGGTAAATTGTTTCAAATGACAGTCGAATATTGCGTGGAACTTTAGAAATTTTTTTACCTGTACCACCAATTTCTTCACTTGTTGCATGCCTGCAAATTTAGTTCAAAGTCCTTCTTGGTGTACAGAACAATGAATCTCGTGAATGTTTAGTTGACCACTAAACCTACAAAATCCCTCTGGATGGTATCGTAATGTTGTTGCATGGCAAGTCTTGTAGCACCCGTCGATTATGCGACTCCATAATAGATATTTATTCTTATCCCTCTTCTGTCATTTCCATTAAAGGCTTGTGACAAACAGGCTTTTGTGCAAACAGCCGCGGTACCTGTGAAGATCCTTCATACCACGCACATGTGGTGAATGGTAAACGGCGCTGGCAGCACGATTCTGGCGAACTGAAGAGAGTCGTACCGAACAAATAATGCCACACAAAGTAATACTAAATGACGCGCTGTACCGGGTTACTTTTGAGAAGGACCAAGGAAAGCCGATACAAGCCGAGCCTTAGCCGTGCTTGTATATGTGCCGTGCTGCCCACTATCTCGCTGCCCGCCAACCGCCGCACCGACTTGCACAGGTCAAATATTTATTTCATCTTTAGAAGTGTATCTGTGTGGACCAGTGTCGAAACTGTTTCTAACTGTTCAGTACTAACGTGACTTTTACCAGAATTGCCTTAGCCATGACTTATCCTGATCACTGACCTAGACAGGGTCCTTACCTCGTATTGTGCAACCCGAGTATCCTGAACTGAAAGTTTAAAATTAGTGTTAATAAGAATTATCAGCAGACAAACCTATGCTATAAAGAAGTTTAAAGTTCTACGTGTTATTGCAAATGTTGGTAAAGAACAAAAGTATGACTAACTTGGAAGAGAGTTTTTTGAATTGAGTTAGCGATGTTATTTAATTAATTTGAGACAGAACTAATGACAGTTAAATTATTCAGAAGTAAGACAAAAGAGTGATTATCCATAGATTGATAATTTTGAGTGTTAATTTGCCTTTTAGTACTTAACAGTTTCAGTATAACGACCATAACAGTTTCAGGCCCCCCCCCCCCCCTTCCATTGTCCATTCTTTCAAACCTTGAAATGTGCTGATAGATTTTACCAGTAAAGTTAAGTTCTATATTAATCCTAAGTGTATTAGTGTTGTTTTCCAATTTTAATAGTGACATTGTATGTGTGCTTTCAAAACTGCTCATTCTAGGACAATCTATGCCCGATTTCTGTCTGATCAATGTACAAAATGCCGTTCGTAGTAATCATTACAGTGTGGTGTTGTGTAAATTTAGCTCGTCCAAATTAGTACAAAAAGAGAAAGCTTTAGTTCAGTGGATTTTTCTGGTTCCAAACTTTGCCATATAACGCATCATTATTACGTGTTACTATGCTTGTACATGCACCCATTTGTACAAGGAAAAACTCACTCATTGCCTAAGTAGGCTGGCGACCGAATTATTAATTATAGGTAGCATCTACTGTGTATACTTCTTGTCCATGCGAACGAGCAATTATACTTTACATTTGCTTGATGCATCACTGTAGTTATTGACTGAGTATAAGTCCGATCTTGCTTCAATTAGGTACACGCGGTCAACTTATGTACTAAAATCCTTGTTTCTAAGGTGAAGCCCGTGAACTTATTACAGTACAGGCTTTATACAGTTAACGTACGTCCGAGAGGGCGGGAGCGTTACAAGTGGCTTCCCGGTGACAGGACATACAGTTGTTGTCGATTACAAATTAACGTAAAGATCGAACAGTGGATGTTCAGTGGCACGAATAGCAATAAAGTTCAGTAAAATAAATTACAGTGAGCGTCAAGCATAATAGTGTGGTGTAGTTGGCATTTAGTATGGACAGAAACGTAGACAGGGTAGATGCGCCAAGCGAAATGGAGAATGCGGCTGGCAGTAGCAGGAGTTTACGTGGCCAGATAACAGATGGCGTTAGCGGAAGACAATTGGCGTACATACAATACCACGAACACGTTAACGAACAGATTGAAATGTCGAGATCGTCTCGAATACAGCAAGGGATAAAACAGGAAGTATAGGGTGACTTGGTAGATGATAGTGGGTACGTGAACGAATCCACTGACATGTTGTTTCACCACAGATAAAGAAAGAACCGAAAGAAACTTCTGAAGTAGAATCGGAACACATCGATCCTGTAGAACAAAATAGTATAAAAATTTTAAGTATGAACGACTTATTTGAACAATTAACCAAACAAATTGCGGGACAGAATGAGCAACTTCAAAAACAAGTCGGCAATCAGGTTAATCAGCTCAAGACACAGAATGAACAGCTTAAAACACACGTTGACGAGCAACTCAAAAAAAAGGGACGTCAGCTCAAAACACAGAATGAACAGCTCAAAACACACGTTGACGAGCAACTCAAAACACAGGTGGATCAAATTAAAGCACAGGTCGAAGGACAGGGAATTAAAATTAGTAAACAAATAGAACAAGTAGAACAGAAAGTGGGTAATTTAAGTTCTGTGGTAAATACTCTGAAATTTGAAATTGATACCATTAACAAGAATATGGATACTATGCAGGGGGAAATTGGGAACATTAATAGTAGATTCGATGTTGAAATTCTCAACATCCACGAGAAAGTAGAACCTCTGGTTGAAACTAAGGTAGACGAAAAAGTTTTCGGTCTTAAAACTGAGATCGTAAACGAATGTCAACATGGAATATCACGGTTGGAAAAGGTGGTTTTAGAAACTGAAAGGGATTTAGATAAAAAAAATAACCGGCTGTGTTCAAAATTGTGAACAAAATACTACGAAAATTCAAGGCAGAATTTTCGATCTGGAGAACAAAATTAAAGGTAGGCCTGGTGTTGCCTGTAATGGCACACCAATTACGAAGCTGTTAGAAGGCGAGGAACGCTTCGATCCAGCCAAGAAACATAACGGGTGGCATCCGTTAGATTTTATTAAAAATTGCGAGAGAGTATTTCCTGAGCACTTGTCTGATCAGGAAAAGATAAATGTTGTAATTAGCGCCTTAGCAGGTGATGCTAAGCGCTGGGGAATAAATTTAAATACCGAACGAATGACGTTCGAAGAATTTAGGCAGAGATTTACGGAAGAATATTGGTCTGAACAAAAGCAGGACCATTTGTGGCGGGAGTTCATCATGGCCAAACAGCATGATAACAGGGGCAGGAATTCTTTGAAAGATTTCTGCGAGGATTGGTACCGGAAATTGACGCATTTAAGAGGCCGAAGATCAGATTCATAAATTATCTGGGAGTTATATAAAAAGCTCCCAGAAGATTCAAAGAGGTATGTAGGAAGCAACCATCGCAGCTTCCAAGCATTTCTCGAAAGAGTCGAAGACGAAGACCATTGGCGCGCAAGTCGTGCCAATTATCAAAACTTTGGTAACCATAATAACCGACACAATGACGAACGAAACGACGGCGATGGATTTCGCGTCAATATAATACAGAGAGGAAAAGGTAGTGGAAATAATTCAGGTCGCGGGAGAGGGTATACCGCGCACAACAATAATGACGCGGGAAACTAATTTCCGCGGACGTTGCGGGCCAAATGGAAGCGGACAATACATACGGGCCCCGATTTGAAAAAAGAAACCGGACCGACTGTAATGTAATGAGACAGGCTAGGGACAGACATGGAACGCCGCGACGTGTTGTGGCGAAACAAGCGTCAGATGCGAGCCAGAATGAGTCATCTCTGCCGCACAGAGCGCTACATGTTAACAGGCGAGTGGAGCATCAGAGGGCAACGGCCCAGCCTAGCAGAACATCTGTTAGGAAAGAAGCCGCTAGAAATACGGCAGCAGTAGATACGAACATAACCGTCAGAGCTAATGAAAATTTTACGAGTGATAATTCCGTGGCAAAGGGAACGATAAAGGAAACTGTGAATACACAGAGAGGTGCGTTTAGCAGTGTTTGCAATGAGATAAAAGGCGAGGATGAATTAGCAGAAGTAACTGATTGGCATGTGCAGATCGACGATCTGTACAAGGGCCTAAAGCAATGTGAGTGGGAGGATTTTACGAAGGAGTATGAGGCAAAGAAATTAGTTAGTGGGAAAGGAGATAGTAGGGACGTTGATAAGGTGACGTGGCCCGAATTGGAAGAGGCGAGAATAAATAGCGCCGCGCAAAGTACGCGTGCCGCCAATAGGACGCAGATTAAGGGTAGGAAGGATTTGGAGGATGAAATCCTCAGCATTGACGAAGAAATAATTTCTGCTAACAGTCCGCCAATAGTACAAGTTATTGCCGAGAGGCACCGTGGAGAAGGGGCAGATGATTACCTGAAAGTAATCAAAATCCACGAGGATTACACCGAATATGAAGTCACAGTGGATGTGAATAAAGCTGAGGATGAGGCCATTTTGCCAAAAGAGGAGATTGAATTAAAATCCAAGCCTGACGACAATACAGAGGAGGAACTTAGTGCCAGTCTCAGAAAAGCTTTTATGTTAGAACCTGAAAGCGATCCGGAATGGTCGGATTCTGACGATGGTTCGGATGATGAAAGATACGCAAATACAGACGAAAATGAATATACTAACTTTCCCTATTGTGCAAAAGTAGCGTACTTAAGTGAATCTGATGTTGAGGAAGAAAGTAGTGGTGATTCTAGTGAAGATGAATTTTCAGGTGTAAAGGAAAATGAATATACTTTTACTGAAAGAGGGTATGAGAAAATCAGTGAAAATAAAGGGGATGCAGTTAATGGCGATATTGTACCTAACGATGACAACGTATCAAAACAAAATCCAGACGTTGAAACAGAACAAAGAAAGAAAGAACCACCAGACGACTCAGGGTTTATTTCGCAAAGAGTTCAGGTAATTAATAAGTTTGAACTTCCGGAACCCAAGAAACCGCCAGATATATGTGAAGTGAATGTTAAAAACATATCTTGGGACGATGTTATCGTCGACCCGGATTTGCTCAAGGAAGACGATGGTAATGAAAAACATTCGACGGTTAAACAAACTATAATACCAGTTGAAATTTATAACGTGAAATTGCAAGTACTTCTTGATACTGGGTCTCAGATAAGTGCAATTTCTCAGTCATTTTTCGAACACATTTGTGATAAGCCTGTGCTAGTAATTATGTCAGTGACGGGTGTAAAAATTGTTGGTGCAACTGGTAAGGCTAGTAAGCCAGTAAAGAACCAGATTTTGGTTGAATTTAGTATAAAAGGACAAAACTTTGAACACGATTTTTTGGTTGTGCCAGATTTGAGTGCTGAAATGATTTTGGGGATAGATTGGTTGGATAAAGAAAAGGTTATTATTGATTGTAGCCAGGGAGTGATCAAAATTAATAGCACATTTAGTAATTTGGAATTAAATTTTGAGGAAAGTGGGAAAGTGTTTAATTCAGAAATCGACTCTTTGTTGTTGGAGATCGACCAAGGGAATGATGGGTTGACAAACAAGTATGAGGTGTACCATGTCCAGAGAATATTAAATGAGAGTGACGAGCAGGGGCATGAATTTAAGGGAATGGTGGAAAATTTAGAGGGAATATCTCCCGAACAGAAAGCAGAATTGCTTGAAATTTTAGATAGTAACAGCCCCGTATTTTCGGACAAACCTGGCCTAGTTAAGAATTTTGAATACCAGATTGAGACCATAGAGCATAAACCTTTCTTCGTAAGACCGTTTTCGATACCCATATCAAAGAGGCAGGCTGTTCAAGTGGAAATAGATAAAATGATAGAGTGGGGGGTAATCGAACGAAGTAGCAGCGAGTATAATAGTCCCCTTATCATAGTGAACAAAAGGGATGGGGGAGTGAGAGTAGTTATCGATGCCAGGACTTTGAACAAAATTGTAAAGAAGGAAATAGACAGACCTGAAAATCTGGACGAAATGCTCCAAAAATTTTATAACGTGAAGTATTTAACCAGTCTGGACATGACCGCCGGATACTGGCAAATCCCATTGAGTAAAGAATCCCGCAAATATACCGCTTTTCTATTCGCCGGGAAATGCTATCAGTATAAAGTAGTGCCATTTGGGCTTAGCACATCTGTGGCAGTATTTATTAGGGCACTGGACTTTGTGTTAGGGAGAGAACTGAGTTCCCGGCTAACCATTTATGTAGACGATTTACTGATTGCTACAGAAGCATGGCAAGAGCATTGCGAGTTATTGCGGAAAGTTTTTGTTGCTCTACAAGCAGGGGGCATGACACTTAAGTGGAAGAAATGTGAATTTGTAAAATCGGAAATAAAGTTTCTGGGGCACATAATTACTACAAACGGCATTGGAAAGGATCCGGAAAAGTTAAGTGCAATATCAGGATGTCCAGCTCCTAGAAATAGAAAACAGTTGAAAGCCTTTTTAGGTTTATGTGGATTCTATAGAAAATTCGTCAAGGGACAAGTTTTTAATAGTCCTCATCTGAATAATCTACTTAAGAAAAATAGTGCTTTTGTGTGGACTGAAGGGTGTATGAGGGATTTCGAAAAATTAAAAAACGAACTTTTGAATGACAATATTTTGCATCACCCCATACTATCAGAACCTTTCCATATGAGTACTGACAGCAGTGCTTATGGGATTGGTATAGAAGTTTTCCAAGAAATCTGTGAAGGTAAAGAAATCGAACACAGGACTATCGCGTTTGCAAGTAGAACTCTAACAAAATACGAGAGAAACTACACTATTTCGGAAAAGGAAGCTTTAGCCATTATATGGGGGCTAAAGAAATTCAGAAATTATTTGTGGGGCCATAAGCTCATCATACATACTGATCACAAAGCTTTAACTTTTCTTAAAGATTGCCGTTTACTTAATGGTAGGCTAACTCGTTGGGCTTTATACCTACAACAATTTGATTACGATATTTATTATTTTAAAGGTACTGAGAATTATGTGGCAGATGCTTTATCTCGATTGCCTAATGGTATGAGTGAAGTGCCAAATGAAAATGGTGAAGAGGGTACTTTTCAGATAAGGTATATGAAAGAGGTTTCAGGAAAGAGGAAAATGGAGCAGATATGTAAAAATATGAGATACCATCAGAATGAGGATTCAACCTGGAAATCAGTGAAGGTAAATTTTGACAGTGTGCAGTATCCTCAAATTAAGAAGTATTACAAAATCTTTAGAGGCATTTTATATAGGAGGAAAGATTTAGCCACTGAGGAATGGAGAGTATGTTGGCCACACCAGTTTGATACCGAGGTCATAGACTATTTTCATTTAGCATTGGGGCATAGTGGGCCAAAGAAGTGTTTGGATAAATTGAATAATGTAGTAGTGATTGTTGGTAGTGTTAGTAAGAAGGTAAAGGAACGAATTAAGTCGTGCGATGTCTGTCAAAAGGCCAAAGTGCCGAATAAAACTAATAGAGGTCCAATGCAAAGCACATTACCTGAAAACACCCTAGAATTGCTATCGGTAGATTTATATGGTCCCCTCCCAAAGACCTCGGGAAATTGTGCATATATTTTGGTGATTTTGGAAGTATTTTCAAAATTTGTGAAATTATACCCCTTGAAAAAAGCGACAGCAAAAGCTGTATTTAGTAGAATGGTCGAATACTTCAGGACCATCGGGAAACCCAAAGCGGTACTATCTGACAATGGACCCCAGTTCATATCCAAAATTTGGAAGGAAGGAATGGAGAAAGTTGGTGTGGAGGTTAAATATATTGCCGCCTACCATCCTGCAAGCAACCCAGTTGAAAGGTACATGCGAGAAATCGGGAGATTGTGTAGAACATACTGTAGTCACAATCATAGAGCCTGGGGCAGATTTATATCAGATTTTGAGAACGTCATGAACACATTACATCATGAAACTACTGGATTCCCACCGGAAGAAATTTTATTAGGCAGAAATAGTAAAAGTTTAATTGAAGAAAAACTAGAGTTTCCACCTTGTACAAGTTTGGGATCGGATCAAAAGAAAGAATTGGTGATAAAAAGGGCAAAGCAAAAAGCTGAATCTAGATCTAAAAGACAATAAAAATTTAAAAGTTTCAAAATTTAAAATTGGAGATTATGTTCTTTTAAAAACCCACGAAAAGTCTAGTGAACTAAACCATGAAATTTCAAAATTTAAATATATTTATAATGGACCATATATAATACAGAATATTCCACACGATAATGCTTACTACCTGATCTATCCAAAATCCAAAAGACCTTTAGGTGTAAGAAATATTGTTGACCTGAAACTGTATGTTCCTAGGAACGAGTAATTGTGCGGTATCTTATGCTGAACCCAAGTTATTCTAAATGTAACTAATCTTTGTAAATGTCTGTATACCCTTGAAAGTGTGCTAATGTAGTTATGTGAGTTTCAGATTACCAATTGTACTGTAACTGTAAAAATGTGTGGAGAAAGGGACTGAAAAGAAAGGATAAACGCTATTAGCCAGATAAAAGATGGGACTGTCAAAAATGAAAATGGGCAGTGTATGAACCATAATATGAAGGACTGCCAAATACCAATGAGGGCAGATAAATAGTCGATGGAAAATTGTAAATGTGATCCAGGAGATGTGACAATATGAAGTGAAAAGGACTGCCCAAATCCGCATAATAGGCAGCAAATATGTGTAGTCAATTTTCTGAATATGTGTGTGTGTGTTTTGTTTAGTAAGTAAGGAAATGGACTACTATTCAAAGCAAGCAGCGACAAATTATCTTATAGTGTGTACAAAATATACAATTGTTTTTGTAGTTAAATGTTTGTATTCCAGAAATTTAAATTATTTCTTTGAAAAAAAAAAGATTAAATTGCTATTTTAGTAATGTTATGATGGGAAGTTGGACTGTGCAAAAGGTACTTGAGTAAATGACAAATAATTATTCTTGATGTGTTAAAAGAGTGTAAACCTATATACAGTGAGTAGAAGGACATATGTAGTGTGAACCTTTTGGACATTTAAGTAAAGATTCAGAACCACTGTATAATTGTAAGATTTATTGTTCCCATAAAATTTGGACTTGAGAAAATTTTCTGGAAACAGGGGCATGTGTAACGACAACTGTACATATAATAATTTTTTTTCTTTTTGAATTTAGATAAATTAATGTAAGCAATGTTTTGAACTTCTTTTTCGGTTCGTATCGTGATGTTAAAGAAACTGTGAGTAACTTTTGAAATGAATATTATTATTTATGTTGGATTTCAAATAATGTGGTAATCAAAGGGAAGTGTATTTAATGTTAAAACTATTGTAAAATGTGAAAATTGTAATTTATACACTTGGTCCATACGTAGGTAATGCATTAGGATATGTGTAGTAGAAAACCTGTGGTGAATACCCTACCTGTAGGGGAGCGGGAAAAGGTGGAGGCAGGCGAGTGCGGGAAGACGCACACTGGCGCGGTTCGGCACAACGGGATCAGAAACAGTCGGAGGCGAGCAACAGAAACAGTCGGAGTTGTGAATCGGTCAGGGGAACACGTACTGTACCGAGGCGGCTACCCAGGAAAAGTGGATTCCATTGAGCCTCGGATGCACCGATTCCGACGACTACTTGGCATGGCTATATTCTGAGGCACAAAGTTGGAAAGATTACGACGCTAAGAAGAGGGAAAGTGCCGATGTAGTGTGAGCCTTAGCCGCGCTTGTATATGTGCCGTGCTGCCCACTATCTCGCTGCCCGCCAACCGCCGCACCGACTTGCACAGGTCAAATATTTATTTCATCTTTAGAAGTGTATCTGTGTGGACCAGTGTCGAAACTGTTTCTAACTGTTCAATACTAACGTGACTTTTACCAGAATTGCCTTAGCCATGACTTATCCTGATCACTGACCTAGACAGGGTCCTTACCTCGTATTGTGCAACCCGAGTATCCTGAACTGAAAGTTTAAAATTAGTGTTAATAAGAATTATCAGCAGACAAACCTATGCTATAAAGAAGTTTAAAGTTCTACGTGTTATTGCAAATGTTGGTAAAGAACAAAAGTATGACTAACTTGGAAGAGAGTTTTTTGAATTGAGTTAGCGATGTTATTTAATTAATTTGAGACAGAACTAATGACAGTTAAATTATTCAGAAGTAAGACAAAAGAGTGATTATCCATAGATTGATAATTTTGAGTGTTAATTTGCCTTTTAGTACTTAACAGTTTCAGTATAACGACCATAACAGTTTCAGCCCCCCCCCCCCTTCCCTTGTCCATTCTTTCAAACCTTGAAATGTGCTGATCAGATTTTACCAGTAAAGTTAAGTTCTATATTAATCCTAAGTGTATTAGTGTTGTTTTCCAATTTTAATAGTGACATTGTATGTGTGCTTTCAAAACTGCTCATTCTAGGACAATCTATGCCCGATTTCTGTCTGATCAATATACAAAATGCCGTTCGTAGTAATCATTACAGTGTGGTGTTGTGTAAATTTAGCTCGTCCAAATTAGTACAAAAAGAGAAAGCTTTAGTTCAGTGGATTTTTCTGGTTCCAAACTTTGCCATATAACGCATCATTATTACGTGTTACTATGCTTGTACATGCACCCATTTGTACAAGGAAAAACTCACTCATTGCCTAAGTAGGCTGGCGACCGAATTATTAATTATAGGTAGCATCTACTGTGTATACTTCTTGTCCATGCGAACGAGCAATTATACTTTACATGTGCTTGATGCATCACTGTAGTTATTGACTGAGTATAAGTCCGATCTTGCTTCAATTAGGTACACGCGGTCAACTTATGTACTAAAATCCTTGTTTATAAGGTGAAGCCCGTGAACTTATTACAGTACAGGCTTTATACAGTTAACGTACGTCCGAGAGGGCGGGAGCGTTACATTACATTCGTGGCCCTTACAAAGACGTGTATTGGTGGCGGTAGAATCCTCCGGCACCTGGCTTCAAAAGCCAATAAGCTAGATTTTCACAGTAGCTTTCCTCGAAAAGAATCCACCTCCCCTCCGGGGACTACCATTTGAGTTCAAATAGTTCAAATGGCTCTGAGCAGTATGGGACTTAACTTCTGAGGTCATCAGTCCCCTAGAACTTAGAACTACTTAAACCTAACTAACCTAAGGACATCACACACATCCATGCCCGTGGCAGGATTCGAACCTGCGACCGTAGCGGTCGCGCGGCTCCAGACTGAAGCGCCTAGAACCGCTCGGCCACCACGGCCGGCTCCCATTTGAGTTCCTGGTGCATGTCTGTAATATTTGCGTGTTGTTCGAACTACCAGTAACAAATAGAGCAGCCTATCTCTGAACTGTTTCCATGTCTTCCTTTAATATGACCTGGTGGGGTCCCAAACACTCGAGCAGTACTCAACAATGGGTCGCACAAGTATCCTATATGAGGTCTCCTTTACAGATCAACCACACTTCCCCATTAACCGAAGTCGACCATTTACCTTCCCTACCACAGTAATAATCAATCAACACTCCTGGAAATGGAAAAAAGAACACATTGACACCGGTGTGTCAGACCCACCATACTTGCTCCGGACACTGCGAGAGGGCTGTACAAGCAATGATCACACGCACGGCACAGCGGACACACCAGGAACCGCTGTGTTGGCCGTCGAATGGCGCTAGCTGCGCAGCATTTGTGCACCGCCACCGTCAGTGTCAGCCAGTTTGCCGTGGCATACGGAGCTCCATCGCAGTCTTTAACACTGGTAGCATGCCGCGACAGCGTGGACGTGAACCGTATGTGCAGTTGACGGACTTTGAGCGAGGGCGTATAGTGGGCATGCGGGAGGCCGGGTGGACGTACCGCCTAATTGCTCAACACGTGGGGCGTGAGGTCTCCACAGTACATCGATGTTGTCGCCAGTGGTCGGCGGAAGGTGCACGTGCCCGTCGACCTGGGACCGGACCGCAGCGACGCACGGATGCACGCCAAGACCGTAGGATCCTACGCAGTGCCGTAGGGGACCGCACCGCCACTTCCCAGCAAATTAGGGACACTGTTGCTCCTGGGGTATCGGCGAGGACCATTCGCAACCGTCTCCATGAAGCTGGGCTACGGTCCCGCACACCGTTAGGCCGTCTTCCGCTCACGCCCCAACATCGTGCAGCCCGCCTCCAGTGGTGTCGCGACAGGCGTGAATGGAGGGACGAATGGAGACGTGTCGTCTTCAGCGATGAGAGTCGCTTCTGCCTTGGTGCCAATGATGGTCGTATGCGTGTTTGGCGCCGTGCAGGTGAGCGCCACAATCAGGACTGCATACGACCGAGGCACACAGGGCCAACACCCGGCATCATGGTGTGGGGAGCGATCTCCTACACTGGCCGTACACCACTGGTGATCGTCGAGGGGACACTGAATAGTGCACGGTACATCCAAACCGTCATCGAACCCATCGTTCTACCATTCCTAGACCGGCAAGGGAACTTGCTGTTCCAACAGGACAATGCACGTCCGCATGTATCCCGTGCCACCCAACGTGCTCTAGAAGGTGTAAGTCAACTACCCTGGCCAGCAAGATCTCCGGATCTGTCCCCCATTGAGCATGTTTGGGACTGGATGAAGCGTCGTCTCACGCGGTCTGCACGTCCAGCACGAACGCTGGTCCAACTGAGGCGCCAGGTGGAAATGGCTTGGCAAGCCGTTCCACAGGACTACATCCAGCATCTCTACGATCGTCTCCATGGGAGAATAGCAGCCTGCATTGCTGCGAAAGGTGGATATACACTGTACTAGTGCCGACATTGTGCATGCTCTGTTGCCTGTGTCTATGTGCCTGTGGTTCTGTCAGTGTGATCATGTGATGTATCTGACCCCAGGAATGTGTCAATAAAGTTTCCCCTTCCTGGGACAATGAATTCATGGTGTTCTTATTTCAATTTCCAGGAGTGTACTTATGACATCAGCATGGAGCAGTAAAATGTAAAACTTAAGAGAAGAAGAGACACTTCTTTCTGTGGTGAAGGTAAACAAAATATGCAGCAACCTCGCAAAACAATACCGCATGTCGATAATCAGTTACTGATTTTATGAATTCAAACGGAGATCGAAAGTGCATTCAAATGGTTCAAATGGCTCTGAGCACTATGGGAGTCAACTTCTGAGGTCATTAGTCCCCTAGAACTTAGAAGTAGTTAAACCTAACAAACCTAAGGACATCACACACATCCATGCCCGAGGCAGGATTTGAACCTGCGACCGTAGCGGTATCGCGGTTCCAGACTGCAGCGCCTAGAACCGCACGGCCACTTCGGCCGGCTGAAAGTGCATTCAAGATTGCGAAAATGCAGCGAATAAGTCTGTACCTACCTTTCGCGCCAGTCACGATTTGATAGCATTAGTACACTTAATTATGGTCCCATCTTACTGGACAATTTTGTGTGTGCAGAATGTGTCGTAATAGTGTCTTTCGGCGAACAATTATTTTCACGATTAACACGAGAGCCTTCTTTCGGGTTTAAACTAATATATCTTGATGATTGTGTTCGTCTTATATCGCTGAACCAACATATATCTTAGGTTAGAGACGTTGTGCAACTGGTACTGCAATAATCAAAGAAATAATGTGGGTACGGATTCCACAGCTGTTCCCTTCGTGCGTGACGATCACTCAGTAAGATTTTTCTTCAATGTAAAGTAAAGACAGTGGGCTGATCACGTCAGAGCATAGCCTTTAGAATGCTACTTCACTGCGAAGATCCTCATAAAGGTAAGTGATCTTGTATGAGCCTTCATACAAGATGAAAGCTAGTTATAAAAAAGTTTATTTAACGGATTACCGAGTACGTTTCGGCAGCTAACAACCGTTTACCAGTTTGAATTGACGGGTCAGATGGAGATCATTCAAAACAGCTTTGAGCTTTCAACTTAGGATCTTCATGAACGTGCCAGGGTGTCTCCCGTGGGACACACTACACGAGTGACATTGTGAATCAAGCAAGGACTTATTTTTCAAATTACAAGATCATAAATTCCAAGAAGAGTCCATTTGAGAGAGATTTCTCTATCTTTCTTGCACACCATACCGTACATGAGGCCTTACTTTATCTTGTTGGAAGATAACGTCGTGAACGAGTATAATACCTGTAGTATGCAGCCATCCGCCTTAACACGTCAAATATGTAACGGCTGCTGTCCGAACAATTTTCTATGTGTCTCAGAAATGGTGACGTTATCAATCCAATGGTACACCGCACTGTCACGTCAGATGTTGGAACTCTATGACCATGACAAAGGCAATCTGGTAACGTTCTTTTACACTCTGTTCGCCATAAGAATAAACCTGATGTGAACAAACACAAACGCTATGATTGGTCAAAAGGCGTAACACACATACACTGGTATTGTTACGCTCTTGGAAGTAGGTGCTACCTATTACTAAGTTGCGTTAGCAGAAACTTTAAGCTGTTCTAAAGTATTAACAGCCATCAACGTTTTCCTTAATCACGCTTTACGTATGTAGTTATTATTTCAAAATCACATACGGTCACAGTCTGTGTACTGGTGTGCTCTGACTGTCGCGCTGTTACTATGCAGTATGAAAATGGCTGAGGCTGCTTCCTGCTCCGTAGAGAAACGCGAGTGTGGAGCGCGGTTAAGAAATGACGAAAAATGTGTTGTTGTTAATGTTTTTCATAAATTTACAGAAAACATCATCTTTGAAGTTTTCCTAGTGACTATTCGATAGAGCTGAGCTCCGTCTTCGCAGTGGATGTGGAGCATAATCGGTAGCATAGTAGGATGAGAATTATTTTCTGTTTATGACTCGCTGGTTCAAGTCTCGCCGTGGTCATTCTTTTATTTTCGTTCAAACTGACAAAGCCTTCATCCCGTAATTGAAAAATCAAGCATCATTTTTTATAAATAATGCACGTCTTCTTGTCCCTAATTACATATTGCAAGCAAAATTCCTGTTTTCATTTCAAATATAAATTGTTAACTATCGATATTTTATGAAAGATTGTTATTAAAGGTCGCTTAAATTAATAAAACGTAACAATTTCATCTTTAGGACAAAAAGGAAAAACGAAACACCCTTTCTTAGGACTATGTCTATTGTTTTATACCACAGATGTAGTCTCACACGAAGCAGAGTGATAAAGTATCGTAGAAACATGAAAAAACAATCATTTTCACAGCATCGAGCACACGATACAAATGCCGCATTTTCACATTTGTCCCAGATCATTACAATATGAACCCAACAGAACTGATCTGGAGATAATTTAAGGGATTTGTCGCGAGAAACAATAAGACCGTTAAGCTGCCAGACGTACTGTAACTAACGCTCGCAGCTTTTTCACGTGTCACAGCCGAACGCTGGGGGGATGGCAGTATACAATGGCACGCAATAAAAGAAGAGGAAAAAATGCGGTGCCGGGGTGGCTTCGTGGCTTCTGTTGTTGATAGACTCGTTATCAACGTAGCAGATGACAGTTCTAGAACTGAAATGTGTTTCTCGGATTCGGATAAGGAAGGAGCTGAGAGATTGCCAGACGATTAACTGTAAATAATACTTTCAGTGGCGTCAGTATTCCAGAATACGGTGAAATCCCTGCATTAAGCTCTTGCATCCCACATAGCTCGCTCAGAAAAATTACCGGTGTTTAAGTTAGAGATTTTCATCACTCCTGTTTGTAATTGGAATACAACAATAGGTGAGAAAGAGAGCATTTTATGATTTGCGTCTGGCCACCTAAGAAGCGTGCGGTAGTGCTGGAGCTTCGCCGAATATTATTTCATTGTCTTTCATTGTATCTGTGAAGACCATTAAACATTTCAGAGAAAAGACAAACAAATGGCAAAGAAAAACGTCACGAGTGATGCAGTAAGCGAAAGCCAATCTCTTAATTTTTTGTAAAACAATGTTTGTAGATGTTCTCTCGGTCCACACTTCGCCACAAGGCACACACCTATTCGGTTGTCCAGTTCCGCCCATACTCTATACAACATCCAGTAGTGACGGTAAGAACGGCTGCTGCGAAGTGGTGTCACAATTCCGTGAGTTTTTGTGGTAGAGCTCGAACGTAAACGCTATCCTCGATGTAATCGCACAATAAAGAAAAAAAATCGCAAAGCTACAAATCTGGCAACCGTGGTGGCCTCTAGAATACCACCAGGTCATTGACCAAAACTGCGTATCCAATAGTGCATCAACTTATCATTCAGGTGATCTCGTACGTAGTCGTGGACATGATTGTACGTAGACCTGTTTATTTCTACAATAGTTTACATCAGTTTACGGCTAGAACATTTAGCTATTTTCCGACATAATCACCATTTCTCTCGATGCATTTTTGTAGACGCTGTGGTAGTTTTTGTGAGCCCATGTCATATTAGCTCGCCGCCATGCTGCGAAGAAGAATGCTGCCACTGGCGTGATTGTTGCTTGGTCTCAGGTGTAAAGTGGTATGTCGAGGTTTCGTTACCAGTGACAATTGAGTCCACAAAGTTGTCCTCTTCGGCTGCCAGGCGGTGAAGAAATGCGCGGGAAGCATCAACTCGTTGCCACATGTGGTCCTCAGTCACCATGCGTGGCACCCATCTTGCGCACAGCTTCCGGTAGTTCAATGTTTCTGTTAAAATTCTGTGAGCGGTGCTTCGGGAAACTGCAGGAACCAACGTGCACAGATCTTCCAAGGTGATCTACCAACCTTCACGCATGATTTGCTCAACCTTCAACACTGTCTCCTCATAAATTAACGGTCTTCTGCTCCTTTGTTCGTCGTGAATGTCGGTCCGACCAGCTGCAAACTCTCTACACCACTTACGAACATTTTTGACATCCATGCACGACTCACTATACATTGCAGCTGGCGAAGAATTTCAATCGGCGCATTGCCCTTTGCCTTCAAAAACCGAATAACTGCGCGCAATTCGCACTTGGCGGTAACATCCAACGGGAGCTCCATTCTCAACGGCTGCCAAGCCAAGACTGAGCGCCTCAGCGCGGCGTGCGCATGTTTACACACAGCGCGTGAAGCACTCTTCATAACAGTGTGACCAACTGCCACAAAAACGGAGTTCTGTACTTATAAAAAAATAGGAGATCTTACTATTGGGATTATCCTCGTAGAAAGATGAACACCCTGTTACCATCTTGGGTATTAATAAATCGCTTACGCTGTGTTTAGTCCTTTATTTCTATATCACCTCAGTTTCATGGCACTAAAAGCCACATCTGCAGGCGATCAGCTGCGAACAATAAGCCAAAATAGAATAAGAAACCTGAGACATGCGTTGACAGTTTTCTAAAATTAGTTTCGTATTTTTAAAAAGTTTTTAAAGATTAAAAAAAAGTTACTTAACAATATTAAAATATTTGTATTTTTTGAGTAGAAATATTTAAATGTTGTTATGTAAATTTTTTAAAGTTACGTCTTAATATAATTTCAGTAAATTACCATATATATCGATGTCTCAGAGCTCTCATTCCTTCTCAACTGTTTGTTATGCAAAAGTTCAGCTTAAGCTGTGGCTTTTACTACCATGAAACTGGTAGTGATCTAAAACTAAAGAATCAATACAGCTGAAACGATGTATTAATACCCTAGATGATTTATATTGCTGTGGTTGCCCTGTCTATGTGTTCGTCTGCCCGTTACCAGCTGCTAGTTGTGGAATGAACCACAACTGAAGCATGGTGAGGTTTTACTTTTTCGGACTTGCGGACGACAAGACGCTTCCTCACTCGAGAGTGAGGAATTGTTGCATATCGATGTAGAACTGCAGACATTACGTGGTCGACGTAGCTTATGGCGCGCAGCAGCAGTAATTCGTGCGGCTTCTCCCTTAACGGCTCGCGAAGAATTTTCAGCACCGTTGGCTACAATGCCCTACCGAGACCATGGTGAAGTAGACCCCCGTCGATGTCACACGCACCGAGGGAACGCAAAAACTAACCAGAAAAAAAGCCGGAAAGCTGGTTCAAGAATGAACTGTGAGACGTACGTGCGTCCTCCTGCCCCACGTGTTCCTATATTCTGCCTCCGAGAAGAAGCCTTTCCTTCGGGCCCCAGGCCGTAAACGCAATCTGTTGTCAAAGAGTCATTTCGTCCATGTACCATCGTAAAGAAATGACTAATAACGAACAGATCTCACATAGTGTATGTGTGAATAGAGCGCTTGATTCACACAGCCATCGCCTATGTAGATATGCTAAGCAATGGAGCTGTTTCACAACGGTACTATAGGACCCCAAGTGATGGCGCGAAGGTGCTGAAGCAGATATACTATCTGACCCAAGATTTTCCATTTTGCCGATTTCTGAGGACTGGATTGAAGCTCTTTAAACCAGAGTGCTTGACGGTATTTAATACAATAATAAGTGACATGGGAAACAGATCTCACATGGAACATATCTTTTCCTCGCACTTTTCTCTCAGGAACAATCAAATGAGAGCTGGAATCTTATGTAGAAAAGCATGCAACAGATTTTGCTTCTTGATATGGTAGAAATATCGATATAGCTGAGCTTCTTAATGAAATAGCGTCTTTGAAATTCCAGAAGAAAGAGCTCACGAAGACGAGTGACACAACTTCCCGTTGGATATTTTGAAGTGCTTTTTTTTCTTATCTTAGCGTGGGTAACGAGCTACACGTCGAAATAGCTTTGACGATATTTATCAAAATTCCTGTGACTGCAGCATCTACTTCTACATCTACAACATACTCCGCTAGCCACCAAGCGGTGTGTGGCAGAGGGCACCATTCGCGCCAAAGTCATATTTCGCCCCTTCTGTTCCACTCGTGGATCGCGCGATGGAAAAACGACTGTCTTAACGCCTGAGTACGAGCTCTTATTTCCCTTGTCTTTGAATGGTGATCATTGCGCGACTTGATAGTTGGTGGTAATAATATATGCTCTACATCCTCATTGAAAATAGGATTTCTCAACTTAGTGAGCAGCCCCCTCTGTTTAGCGCGCCGTCTACCTGCAAGTGTGTCCCACTTCAAACTTTCTATGATATTTGCAACGCTCTCGCGATGTCTAAATGTACCAGTGACGAATCTTGCCGCTCTTCTTTGGACCTTCTCAATCTCTTGAATCAGATCCTACTAGTGAAGGTCCAAGACTGGACGAACTAACGTACTATAAGCTACTTCCTTTGTTGAAGGACTGCATCGCTGCAGGATTCTACCAATAAACCGCAATCTAGAGTTCGCCTTACCCGTTGCTTGTGTACTCTGATCATTCCATTTGAGATCATTTCGAATAGTCTCACCCAGATACTTGACAGACGTTACCGCTTCCAAAGACTGGGCATTTATTTTGTACTGGTGCATTAATGGGGATTTTCGCCTTGTTATACGTAGTAGGTTACACTTACCAATATTGAGAGATAACTGCCAGTCATTACACCACGCATTTATTTTCAGCAAATCCTCATTGATTTGTTCACAACATTCGTGTGATACTACTTTCCTGTAGACTACAGCATCATCGGCAAACAGTCTAAGGCCGCTGTCAATACCATAAAACAGATCGCTTATGTAAATCGTAAAAAGCGGAGGACTTGTTACGCTGCCCTGGGGCAACACCTGAAGTTACGCAAGTTTCTCTTGAAGTCACCCCTGTCTGTTAGAAAACTTTCTATCCAACCGCATTGGATAGACCGTAAGCGCGCACTTTTTGTAGCAAGCGACAGTGCGGAACCGAGTCGAATGCCTTCCGAAAGTCGAGAAATATGGCATCAACCTGGGAGCCGGTATCTACACCCTGTTGTGTATCATGCACAAAAAGGGCCAGCTGTGTCTCGCATGACCGCTGTTTCCTAAAACCGTGCTGGTTTCTGCAGATGAGCTTCTCAGAGTCTAGAAAGGTCATTATGTCTTAACACAAAATGTGTTCCGTGAATATACCACAAATCGATGTCAGTGAAATTGGCCGGTAATTGTGTGCATCCGATTTTCTACCCTTTTTATAGGTTGCTATGACCTGGGCCTCCTTCCAGTCCCGTGGTACTTTCCGCTGTTCCAATGATCTGTGATAGATGATGGATAACAATGGTGCTATATTTGTAGCATAGTCAACATAAAATCTTACGGGGATACCGTCTGGGCCAGATTCCTTCCTGGTATCTTGTCAACGCAGTTTGAGCAAATTAACGATGGTAATAAACTAATAAAATCCACGTATAGGTGCATCGGAGTGTGACATTCAGCTATATTGTCAATGGAATACGACACAGCTGCTTGACTTGAAAGAAAAACTCAAGGAGCTTATTTCACTCAGAGCAAAGTAATGAAAAGTAAAATTGTAATAGCATCATAGTCTTGAAAGGGGATGTGTTTCCAAACACTAATTACAGCCAATCTTCTTTTAATGCCGATTAATAATTTATGCACTGTTAATAATTTACGAAGAGCAAATTAAATCTGTTTCTTTTTATACATCACACTAAAATCAATGTATCTGTCATAAACCATAGAACACACGTTTTGTTTTACTTTCAGTTTCTTTAGAAGTTTTAGACAGTTTTTAATCCGTTTACTGCAATGGAACATTCAAGTTGTTACATGTAACATTTTTCACCTATTTATATCATTTAAGCGATGTTATTCAATAATGCTTCACTGTTATTCAACACAGTCCACTGTCTGTCTGACACGCCCGCTCCTGCTGAACATTTTGCATCACTCAAAGAACCGTCCTCCGCGAATTTCTTGTACCACCTCACATTGCTGTTGTTAACTGATCGTGTCTCGTGAAATTTGCCACGTGCAGCTCTTCACACACTCGTTAACAATTTGTAAAGGGCAAATTCCAACATATAAAATATTTTCTCTGCCATTTTCAGTTACTTAAAAGTCTGTATAGGGAAAGTATAGCCGACTTCCCAGTGGCCGCCATATTTGGCCCATTGCGCTTCTCGTGATACATTGACTTCTGCAGCATATTTAGCCATGAACATTATAGAAGTGCACTCAAATGTCTAATGCACTGCTAAAACTGATCAGTGCCTTTAGACGGACCATGTCGGATATTAAGCAACAAAAAATCCCAACAAATGTATGCTAAGTGAGTCTAAAAGCATTTGTTGTGGCGAGCATGAAACACAGTTTTTCCCTGCTATCTTTTATTAACGGCGAAAGCAGATTTCGCAGTTCTCGTTGCGGTATCGGGTTTCAGCACCTGTTTTCATAATTAACGTTAAATGGACCCTATCCAATAGTCGGCAGAACAAAAAAAGAACTCATATTAGTTCGCAAGTGCAAGGAAAAATACATCGCTGATTTCAAGCTCTATATTGATTCAGTTCTTGCTCCTGCTACTCAGTAATACGAAAAGTCGCTCAATGTCTCCTTTGTTACGCGAAATAAAGCTTTGGTTCTAATATATATGCGCGGTGCCTTAGTAAATAGAATTGATAAACGTGCCAATATGATTACGCATGCTTTACGTTTTTATCAGATCGATCCCATAAATCCGGCCGGAGTGGCCGTGCGGTTCTAGACGCTACAGTCTGGAGCCGAGCGACCGCTACGGTCGCAGGTTCGAATCCTGCCTCGGGCATGGATGTGTGTGATGTCCTTCGGTTAGTAAGGTTTCATTAGTTCTAAGTTCTAGCCGACTGATGACCTCAGAAGTTAAGTCGCATAATGCTCGCAGCCATTTGAACCATGTGATCCCATAAAATTTTACCTGCAAATTGTCGTATGCCAGGGGAATGATTACAATATTTTTAAAATGTTTTGGAATAAAACTGGGCCTACGATCATAAGTAGGCTGTAGCAAAACAATACGAACTGCATTTGCATTAATACACTATAGATAAGCTCTTGAATTGCAACAGTAATGATAGTCTACTGATAACATTCGTGGTTACTGAATGAAAGGTCTCAGGTTCAGTACCTGCATTATACAATTTTTATTTCTTTTTGTACATTATGTTATGTGGAACAAAGTACAATTTATTGCTGTGAGCATCCTAAATAAAAGTTTAAACCATACTGTACAGTCAGTTAGGTCAATTTTCTTTTTACCAGTTATGATAACTTTCTACAGTACCACTCACTATTTTTGTTCTATGCGCTAACCGTGGCAGTTTTAACTCAACGATTTCTACTTTCTAATTAAATTATTACAAAACCATCCTGTTAGCTCTTCTGACTATTAGCTCTTAAGCTCCTATTAGTTCTTCAACCGAAAGCGCAGGTCTGAGACTTCGAAAATAAACAACACTTCCTATGCTTCACACATAACGCTTGGGCCCATAATGGCTCCTAATGTCACGTGACGCGGTTTTAGTCAGTTCTGAGCTGCAGACGGCGGCAATGGCAGGGAAACGGGATGGCCATACTTTACTTTGTACGGCTACGATGTCGGTTGCGCCCCTTTCGGTGGTTTTCGAAACTAATTTCCCGGCGCCATGTTCAACAAACACCTGGCGACAAAGTCCTTCACCTACTACTGTTTCATTATGGTTAGTTATTTACGTACGCAGGTTTCTTAAAATGTTTCAAGCACATCGTAGTTACCCTGTGTGTCTGCCCTATTGACCACCAATGGGGTGGAGCCCTTGGGCTCCTGCATAATGCTGTGGCTGCCCTGGACCCATCGAGTCCATAACTGCATGACAATCTCCAACCTCAACCAGCGCGAGGCAACAGTATCACGGAACGGTTAACAGAATCTCGATATGCAACTATCTTGCCACTGTCGAACTGGCAGGTATCTCCTTCTCACACGAGGCCTAACCAAATCTTCTCACCAACTACCAACTTCAAATGCTATTTCTGTTTGAGAAACCAGCCAGGTAATACACAGAAGAGCGAAAGAAACTGGGACACGTGCCTAACATCGTGTAGCGCCCCAGCGAGCGTGCAGAAATGCCGCAACACGAGGAAGCATGGACTCGACTAATATCTGAAGTAGTGCTGGAGGAAACAGACTCCATGAATCCTGCAGGACTGTCCATAAATCCGTAAAGGTACGAGGGGGTGGAGATCTTTTCTGAACAGCACGTTGCTAGGCATCCCAGATATGCTCAGTAATGTTCATGTCTGAGGTGTTTAGTGGCAGCGGAAGTGTTTAAATTCAGAAGAGTGTTCTGGAGCCACTCTGTAGGGATTCTGGACGTGTGATGTGTAGCACTGTGTTGCGGGAATTGCCCAAATCCATCGGAAAGCACAATGGATATGAAAGGATGCAGGCGATCAGACAGGATTCCTACGTACGTGTCACCTGTTAGAGTGGTGTCTAGACGTATCAGGGGTCCCATATCACTTCAACTGCACACGCCCCACACCATTACAGGGCATCTGACAGCTTGAACAGTCCACTGCTGACATGCAGGGTCCATGGATGCATGAGGTTGTCTTCACACACGTACACGTCCAAGTGATCGATGAATATGAAACGAGAGACTCGTCCGACCAGGCAACATGTTTCCATTCATCAACAATCCAATGTTGGTGTGGAGGGCCCAGGCGAGGCGTAAAGCTTTGCATCGTGCAAAGGGTACACGAGTGGGCCTTCGGCTTCGAAAGCCCATATGAGTGATGTTTCGTTGAATGGTTTGCCCGCTGGCACATGTTGATAGACCAGCATTGAAGTCTGCAGTAATGTGCGGAAGCGTTGTACTTCCGTCACGTTGAACGATTCTCTTCACTCGTCATTGGTACCGTTGTTGCATATCTTTTTCCGGCTGCAGCGAAATCGGAGATTTGATGCTTTACCGAATTCCTGATATTCACGGTACACTCGTGAAATGGTCGTATGGGAAATCCCCCTTCATCGCTACCTCGGAGATGCTGTGTCCCATCGCTCGTACATCGACTGTAACACTAACACCACGCTCACAGTCACTTAAAACTTGATAACCTGCCATTGTAGCATCAGTAACCGATCTCACAACTGCGCCAAACCCTTGTTGTCTTATATAGGCGTTGCCGACCGCAGCTCCGTATTCTGCCTGTTTACATATCTCTGTATTTGAATACACATGGCGATACCTGTTTCTTTGGCACTTCCGTGTATATCCTTATGTACAGAGTATAGAAGGCATTTCTCTGCATTACTAGAGGCTGAACCTTTAGAATACTACGCAACTTTGTATACTGCAGTTATCCGAACTGCAATTCTTTTTACGTCTGCTTTCCACCCAATCGAGCTGAGGAAATTCGTATAAGATTCTATTCTATTAACGAAAATTCAGATGAAGTAGCACGCTGCTTCACAAAAAACGTGGAACACCCAGAAAGGGAGGATGAATCGAAATGAAACTTCATGGGTTGAGAGGGTATGTGATGTTTTTTCAGTGTTTAAAGAATTGAGCCAAATTTATAAAAGAACTTACTACTATGAGCCGACTTGTTAGTATTCCGTTATATCCCTCTGGCCTCCAATCACACACTGATTCCGTTGCGAAGGACGTCATAAAGTTATAGCATCCTCTTCTGAGACAAACTGGCTCACAACGTTGTAACTGGCCCCTGGTGTCCTCGATAGTCGCGCTGGCACGGAGTTGACGTGCTATGTTCTATGGGGGTCATCTTATTTAGTTTCCTTTCCATCATTTGTTATTTTGGTCGTCTTTGTCATACTTTCAGCAGCTTTTTAAGCTTCAGCGACACGTTGCCTGTGCACTCGTAGGAGCGAACACGTCATATTGGCTGTTCATGGTTTCCAGTCTGCTTATTACTCTACCACTCAAACATATTATGGCATGCGTAACATCAATTTGAATAGCTGACTTACCAACAAAAATAGTGTTTGGCGAGCATTGCCAAATGCAACTGCTGAAGCTTTTATTCGAATTCTATGTTTTGGCATGTAAATATTCATCCAGGAGTTTAAAATCTGAAAGTACTCAATATATTGGCTTGTTTTTCCGTAACAGTTTCTGGCATGGGGTCTTACCGTCCATCTGCTTTTCACCTATTGTACCTGGACCATTAAGTGTTCCCTTTACGGTAATTCCATGCTGTGGATTCTCATCAGTGGATATTCTATGGAACGGAGTCGCCCAAATTGCATTTCTCGTCTCATTGACATTTCCTCTGTTTCTCCTGATTGTTAGACCATAATAGTCTCTAACGTTTTCTGTTTCTTATTTGGTGCGTGTGCCTTTTTAGAAATTGCTCTGCTGTTAGAGATTCTTCCTCCGTTATGTCCCTTCAGAGTTTCCAGTCCTTTCCCCCATTCTCTACTGCACACCTCCTATATATTATATTTACTTAAATTTCAGTTTCACCATACGTTTTAGCAGCCACAAAAATACTGAAGCCTTTAGATTGATCATCACCGAGGCAGTGAGTGTATCGCACACCACGTCAAGCAGTTAACCTACTAAAAATACAAACTGCCCCTTACTTTCCACGCCACCATTGAAACCTTCAAAATTTTTGTCACATTTATGTTCATTTACCTTACTATCACAATCTTGGCAGTGTTTCGCCAGACATTCATAGTCCAGCACCTTGCCCATGTGTGTAGAGGTCACTCTGACAACTGCATTCACCGACGAATGGCCCCTCTTCAGCAGGGACCGTCCAATGCAGCAACCATATCAATAGAATGACAAACATCTACAGTTTGTTTTGTGGTATCAGCGTTCGATTCCACACTTGTTAGGGGTTGCAGTTATCGATCGCGGTCCGTACTGGTATCGCTGGACCCTAGAGTCGAGACTGGCGCCGCTCCGCGGCTTGCAACAAGTCTCTAGCGTGCTCTCGGCCACTCTTGTTCAGAGTTTATCTTCAAAATGCAATATGTATGACATCTGTACAATGGTTAGTTCTTGTGCTATAAATAATTGAAAGTGCTCCCAGACTATGTACACCCTGTATTTACATTTAGCAGCAGATAAAAGCCATTCTGGATGCTTGCACTTACTAATTAACATGTAACCATTATTTTTACCGTTTACAACACCAACGTCTTGTCCATTTTCTGTAAGATGTTTAAACTTGCGTTTTCGAGACATTCCCCAACACACTTGTGTTGATTACTGTAAAATTTACGACTACAATTGAACTTATTTGTTTCTGGAATTTTACAATCCAAACATGATTGAAACCCGCAGTCACAACTACAAGTGTACAACACGATCGCACGCGAGGAACAAGAGTAAACTAAAGTAACCTGACAGAAAGATCGGCTGCAGTAAATCCCTGGTCATAGAACCGTCCATATATACTTCAAGGATATTACATAAACAAGTTGCTGTGGAAATAGGGGCGCCAAAATTAAATAACAAGACAACGCAGATAAGGTTTTGTGTTTGACGGTAGTGTGACAGCTAGGCATTCACGCGCTGCATAGGCACATAGACACACACACACACACACACACACACACACACACACACACACACACACACACACACCTTAGGGGGGCAATATGTAGGGATTACACTACAGAAGCGGTCACTTGCCCGTTTGTCTGATAGGAGTTCTCGTAAGCAATTGCTGACTTGAAAAAATAGTTAGCACCAGGAAGAGAGCGTATCCACTCTGAGACGTTGCGCCAGGTGGGAGCACAGACAACGCCGTATTTAACAAATCTAACAGACGATGCCCTGTGGCTGGAAAGGGTACCTCTAGCAGCCAACACACTAATTACTAAAAAAGCCGAGACAGGGATCCGTCAGAACCAAAACTGAATCGACCAATTTGGTTGTTAGATACATTGTCGAAGGTCTATTAGAGGCTTCTATGTAACCGCCTCCAAGCTCATAGAGAACTCCGTAGCCTTAGTCACAACCAAGTTGGCTTTAGACCGGGAAAATCTACTGACGACGCGATTATCGGGCTTTCCAAATTGTAGAACAGGCTTTACAGAAGTACGCAATTGCGATTCTTATTGACACTGCTGGCACCTTTGGTAATATTTCGACAACTACCGGTACCCGGGTCCGTGTACAATAGTCTTCGAGGCTAATGTGAGATCAGAGTGGCTGAGTGGCAAGAGGGCAACACAAGATTGTAGAAAGTATTACGAAAGGACGTCCGGAACCCTGTGTCTGCGGACCTGTTTCCTGGGATATCACAACTGAGTTGCTCTTGAATTTAATGGCGGGAGATCAACTTCAGACGGGATCGTTGCGTATGCTGACGACCTGCAAGTGGTATGCTACACGCAATACAACAATGGAGCAAGTAAAGGAATTTATTCATAGCTGCACAAAAACATGTTGTATAATGCTTAAAGGTTCACGACAAAGACACCCGGCAAATAAAGTAAACAACACAAATATAAAAAGTGAAGCAGTAACTAGACAGCTTGGTGTACACACTGACATACGACTAATCACAAATAGAGCCGAATGTGCAATTCGCAAACTAGCGGCATTAAATTCGGGATGATACAGACCATCACTCACACAATAAGACAGTACTGGCTGAACATTTTTTTTTTTAAATCATCAGTCTTCTGAGTGGTTTCATGCGGCCCACCACGATTTCTCTCCTGTACCAACCTCTTCATCTCAGAGTAGCACTTCAACCAACGTCCTCACTTGTTTGCTGGACGTATTTCAATCTCTGTCATCTTCTACAGTTTCTGCGCTTTACAGCTCTCTCTAGTGTCGTGAAAGTCATTTGCTGAAGTCTTTACAGATACCCTACCATCCTGCCAATTCTCCTTGTCTTTCCACATATTCCTTCCCCCTCCTATTCTGCGCAGAAACTCCACATTCTTTACCCTATCAGTTCACCTAATTTTCCACATTCGTACATAGCACCACATCTCAAATGCTTCGATTCTCTTCTGTTCCGTTTTTCCCACAGTCCATGTTTCAAAACTATACAATTCTGTGCTCCAGACGTATATTCTCAGAAAATTCTTTCTCAAATTAAGGACCATGTTTGACGCTAGTAGACTTCTCTTGGCCAGGAATGCGTTTTTTTGCCAGTGATAATCTGCTTTTGATGTCCTACTTGCTCCGGCCGTCATTGCTTATTTACTGCCTAGGTAGCAGAATTTCATAACTTCATTACTTCGTGATCATCAATATTGATGTTACGTTTCTTCATTTTCTCATTTCTGCTACTTCTTATTACTTTCGTCTTTCTTCAGTTTACTCTCAGTCCATATTCTGTACTCACTAGACTGTTCACTTCATTCATGCAGATCATGTAATTCTTCTTCACTTTCATTCGGAATAGCAATGTCATAAGCAAATCGTATCACTGATATGCTTTCACCTTCAATTTTAATCCCACACCTGAACCTTTCTTTTATATTTTTATCATTACTTCTTCGGCGTATAGGCGGAAGAGCAGGGGAGAAAAGTTACATCCTTGTCTTACACCCTTTATAATCCGAGCACTTCGTTCTTGTTCGTCCACTCTTATTGTTTCCTCTTGGCTCTTGTGCACATGGTGGGTGTGAAGAGCTTTTGACATGCCGGTATATGAAATATGCTAGCTAAAATGTAGGATTATACATGTGCATCTGTTCCCTTTCTCTCTCTATCCCTCCCTCCCTCCCTCCCTTTGGAACATAAGGCCCATTTCAATTTGTTGAACGATTTCTTCAGGCCTCCAGATCCTGTGAACATGTCTTGATTTTTCTTTAGTCTTGCTTCCATTACCATCCGCATCGTGATAATTGCCTCTGTGTATTTATAAACCAAAACTGAGCGTCATGTAACACATCCTCAATTTCCTTTTCCATTATTCTATGTATCATTCTTGTCAGCAACCTGGACACATGACTTGTTAAGCTGACTGCGCGATAATTCTCGCACTTGTCAGGCTTAGCAGTCTTTGGTGGATGATACGTTTTCGAAAGTCAGATGGTATCTTGCCAGACTCACACATTCAACACAGTAACGCGAATACTCGTTTTGTTGCCACGTCCCCCATTATTTCATTTTAAGTCCTCCAACACCCTTTTAAATTCTGCTTTTATTTATTTACACGTCTAGTTCCATAGGACCAATTAGACGAGCAAATCTTCAAGTTCATTGAAGGTGTCAGTACACCAAATAACAACATAAAAGTAATAACAGACAAAATAAAATGTTATTGAACCCAAAAAAAGTCAAGCCATAAGTTTAAGTAAACGCAGTGAACAATATAACATACGAACTAGCTTAATTTGTCAAGGAACTCCTCAACAGAATAGAAGGAGCTACCCATCAGGAAACTTCAGTTTGGATTTGGAAGGGCGTGGATTACTGCTAAGATTTTTAAGTTCTTGTGGTAGCTTACTGAAAATGGATGCAGGAATATACTGCACACCTTTCTCCACAAGAGTTAAGTAAGTGCGATCCAAATGCAGATTGGATTTCTGCCTAGTATTAACTGAGTGAAAGCAGCTAATTCTTGGGAATAAGCTGTTATTGTTAACAAGAAACGACAGTAAGGAGGGCAATGTCAAAACGCCCAGACTAGTGAACAGGGTTTGACAATATGTTCGCTAACTTACACCACTTATTGTCCGAACTGCCAGTTTCTGAGCCAAAAACATCCTTTTAGAATGGGAAGGGTTACCACAAAATATAATACCACAAGACATAAGTGAATGGAAATACATGTAGACTAACTATCCTATCGAAACATCACTTACTTCATATACCGTTAGAATAGTAAAAATGACAGCATTAAGTCTTTGAACAAGATCCTGAGCGTGGTCTTTCCACGACAGTTTATTATCTACCTTGAACAGTTCGGTTTCACTGATCGTATGCCCATTCTGTGAAATTAAAACGTCTAGTTTTGTTGAATTGTGAGTTGGAAACTGTAAAAACTGAGTCTTACTGTGATTTAGCGTTAGTTTATTTTCAAAAAGCCACGAACATATGACATAAACTGCACTGTTTGAAACAGAGCCAACGTTGCACACAAACATCCCTTACTACCTACCTAGTGTCATCAGAAAAAAGAAAAATTTTCGAGTTACCCGTAATACTAAAGGGCATATCATTTATTTAAATAAGGAACAGGAGTGGCCCCAACACTGATCCCTGGGAACACCTCTCCCCCCCCCCCCCCCAATCTGACCATACCCCACTCAGACCACACGTCTCAGCTTTTCTCAACACTGTGAATAATGACCTTTTTCTGTCTGTTTTTAAACTGAGAGATGAACCAGTTGTGAGCTACTCTCCTGTAATGGTCCAAGTTCTAGAGCAATATTTTGTGATCAACACAATCAAACGCCTTGGTTAAATCAAAAAATATGCCTACCGCTCGAAACCTTTTGTTTAACCCGTCCAGAACCTCACGGAGAAAAGAGAAAATAGCATTTTCAGTTGTTAAACGGCTTCTAAAGCCGAGCTGTACATTTGATAGCAAATTATGTGATATAAAATGATCAATTATTCTTACATACACAGCATTTTCAGTAACTTAAGCGAACACTGATGGCATAGAAATAGGTCTAAAATTGTCTTAATTATCATTTTCTCCCTTTTTATAAAGCGGCTTTACTACTGAGTACTTTAAACGTTCGGGAAACTGACCATTGATAAAGGAAAAATTGCAGATATGTGTAAATACAGGGCTAAGATGTGCAGCACAGTACTTTAATATTCAGCTAGGCACTTCATCATATTCATGAGAGTCCTTACTCTTGTCTCATTTAATTATTAACTCAATCTCTTCCTTGTCAGTATCACAGAGTAGTATTTCAGGCATCAGTCTCGGAAAGACATTTTCCAAGAGAGTTATATGATTCCTCGTAGAAACTAAGCTTTTATTTAATACACCAGAAATGCTCATAAAATTATAGCTTAAAAAAAAGTCTGTGAAATCGTATGGGACTTAACTGCTAAGGTCATCAGTCCCTAAGCTTACACACTACTTAACCTAAATTATCCTAAGAATAAACACACACACCCATGCCCGAGGGAGGACTCGAACCTCCGCCGGGACCAGCCGCACAGTCCAGGACTGCAGCGCCTCAGACAGCACGGCTAATCCCGCGCGGTAAATTATAGTTAAATACTGTACATACGAGTGTATCTGACTTATCAGTAACATAAATATTTTTACTACGAACTGACTTTATATTGTCGACCTTGTGCTGCTGACCAGACACTTCCTTCACAGCTGACCATATGGTTTAATTTTATCCTGTGAATTAGCTTTACTATTTGCGTACCACATGCTTTTTGCCTTCCTAATAACATTTTAAGCACCTTACAATACTGTTGGTAATGGGCTACTGTAGTTTGATTGTGACTGCTTCTAACATTCTGAAATAATTCCCGCTTTGTTGTACATGATATCCTTATCCCACTAGTCAGCCAGCCAGGCTGCCTATTACTGCTAGTGCACCAATTAAAACAGGCCTGGATGTCCTATCTCTTCCAAATCGATTGCAGTTTCTTGTTCTACCACACAACTCTTCCCCCTCATAGAGGCCTTCAGTCTACTCATTCCACCTATCCGCTCTCTTCTCTGCATTTAACAGTGGAATTCCCGTTGCACTCCCCTTACTACCCATGCTTTTAATTTCACCGAAGGTTGCTTTGACTTTCCTGTAAGCTGAATCATTTCTTTTTCGATTTCTTCACATTTTTCACGCAGCCATTTCGTCTTAGCTTCCCTGCACTAGTGACTTGCATTTATGTGTTCCTGAATTTTCCAGAACATTTTTGTACTTTTTTCCTTCATCGATTAACTGAAGTATTTCTTCTGTTACCCATGGTTTCTCCGCAATTACCTTCTTTGTACCTATTAATTCCTTTCCAAAGTCTGTGATCGCCCTTTTTAGAGATGTCTATTCCTCTTGAACTGTACCGCCTACTATGCTATTCCTTACTGCTGTATCTATAGCCTTAGAGAACTTCAACTGTATCTCGTCATACCTTAGTACTTCCTTATGCCACTTTTTTGCGCAATGGTTCTTCCTGACTAATCTTTTAAACGTAATCCTACTGAATTGTGATCTAGGTCTATACCTCCCCATGATTTCGCAATCTCTAATGCCTGATTCCACAATCTCTTCCTCGCCGTTATGTAACCTTACTGCAGTCTTCCAATATCACCAAGCCTTTTCTAAGTACACCTCCTCCTCTTGCGATTCTCGAATAGAGTATTCGATAGTACTAGCTGAAATTTATTACAGAACATAATTAGTCTTTCTCCTCTGTCATATGTTGGCCAAGTCCATATTTTCGCGCAACCCTTTCCTCCTCTCCTTCACCTACAACAGCATTCCAGTCCCGTATGACTATCAGATTTTCATCTCCCTTTACGTACTGAATATACGTTGAAAATTCTCATATACATTCCCTGTCTCTTCATTTTCAGGTTAACATCGACGTGTATACCTTAACAATTGTTGTCGTCGTTGGATTGCTATCGATTCTGATACGAATAAGCGTATCACTGAACTATTCAGAGTAATTCACTCTCTGCCCTACCTTCCTATTCATAAAGAATCACACTGCCGCTACACCATTTTCTGCTGTTATTGATGTTACCCTATACTTATCTCACCAGAGAATTTTGTCTTCTTTGTATTTCACTTCAATGATACCTACTATACCTAGATTGAGGATTTACCTTTTCGGATATTCTAGCTTCCCTGCCACGTTCAAGCTTCTGACATTCCACGCCCCAACTCTTTATCCTTTCGCTAGTTATTCAGTCTTACTCTCATCATCGCCTCCCCTTTGGCAATCCCCTCCCGGAGATCCTAATGGGGGATTATTCCGGAATCTTTGGCCAATGGAGAGACCATCATTACACTTTTTTCAATTACAAGTCACATGTCCTGTGGATACACGTTATGTGGGGGTCTTTAATGCTGTGGTTTCCATTGGCTTCTGCATCCTCATACCGTTGATCATTTCTGATCCTTCCGCCTTTATGGGCAGTTTCCATCCCAACAACAAGAGAATGCCCTGAACCTCCGTCCACTCCTCCGTCCTTTTGACAGGCCTGTGGCAGAGTGAGGGTGAGTTGTTATGTCAGAAACCTTCGGCTCCTAATGCTGATTATTAATCAAAATTAACTGAAATTAGACATTGGGTACAAAATGGGTAGCCTTGTGAAAGTGTTACAGATCACCTTGTAGCACATAGAGATAGGCGCCAACTAAGAAAGTGGCGTGTGTGAACAGTTGGCAAAAAGACTGGGACGAGAGTGATAAGGGCCGTCGAGTCTATTCATTGTTCCCCACTATCAGGGAACGGTAACAGTTGTGTCATGTCACTTGGCCCTTATGGCACGCACTTGCTGCGCATGTCACTTTCGGAAAGCAATCGTTGTACATATGGGGAAGTTGGTTCTCCAGAACGCTTTCTTTTGAAGTGTATTAGGTACAGGCACCTACGTAATAACATAGGACACATCACGGAAGTAGCATTATACGATGCTCTAAGGAACCCAGATATATGGACACAGTTGAACGCAATCGCCAACAATGTCTCAAAAACAGAACGTGACGTATACAACCAGACTCAGTGATTAATAGAGAAGGCGCGGAAGACGAAGACAGGCCGACATAGATAGCTCCAGTACTGATGATGAGACGGTGACACTAACACATCATATACACAAAAAATGTACATAAAGTAAAGCATGTAAAACATCCACAACTATTCACATGAACATTAACCAAAGCTTGAGACTTATATCTTATTATGAATGAACCTAATTAATGGTTGAAGTAATTAGAGCAGTCCGTGGATAGGTATTGTTCTAGAATCCACCCAGCATTGTGAAGCACTTATATAAATAAACAGATGATTGTCCATGTAAAAATGTCAGTGTAATATAAATTTTATATAATGCACTCCGTCTTCAGGCCACAAGTGGCCCATCGGGACCATCCGACCGCGGAGTCGTCCTCAGATGAGGATGCGGATGGGAGGGGGCGCGTGGTCAGCACACCGCTCTCCCGTCGTTATGATGGTTTTCTGTGACCGGAACCGCTACTATTCGGTCGAGTAGCTCCTCAATTGGCATCACCAGGCTGAGTGCACCCCGATGGCTGCCCGGATGGTCACCCATTCAAGTGTCGGCCACGCCCGACAGTGATTAACTTTGGTGATCTGACGGGAACCGGTGTATCCACTGCGGCAATGGCGTTGCCCAAACTTTATATAACATAAGGAAAAAATCAAACAGTGCAAATACGTAACAAAAACGGATCAAGCATATTACGCAATTATGCAAAATTAGTGAGTCTACTGCTTAAAAAAGTTTTACATTTATTCTACAAAAATCTTTCTACGAGATAAATAACAGGTTTGTCGTGGCTTTTTATTTCTCCTAAAGCGGTTTAGGAGCATTACACAACTTAGATTACATTGAGGCAAGGTATTGTTCCGAAGCCATGCAGATTTTGCTTACTAACTAACCTAGTAGCAGTAGCAGTAACAGTGGCAGTAGTACTTGTTGTTCTGCAACTTAACAAACATCGACTCACACAGCGTTCTAAAAACTAACACGGACATAGATTAGATCCGCGTAGAGTGAACAAATCGAGTTTTCTGGAAGAGGGATGTTCATGTGGATAGTTAATAAAATTTGTAGCACCACACGGTACGCCGGACCTTTAGTTCAATACCAAGACCCCTTTCCCAGGTGTTGTTGGTGATGGTACAGCTATATCCTTGATATCTTCTTTGACAAAAGAACTCCACGCAGCCCCACCTGTGTGTATTGCTGCATGGGCAACAGTGCCCATAGCCTCAACTGCGTAGCACAATTTTGCTGGCAGTGGTTGCTATAGGCACTGACTAAAAGGACTGTGTGGAACACTATGGCCTGCATAAAGTAATAAGATGGTAAGCTATGGTCGTCATAACGCAGCTTCGACAAAAATTCAGCTTTCAGAAAGGCATTTAAAGTATTATATGTGGAGTATCAATATTATGTAAAGCAGAGTTGCTACTAACCATATAGCGGAGATGCTGAGTCACAGATAGGCAAAACGAAAAGACTGTCACAATATAAGCTTTCGGCCAATAAGGCCTTTCTCGAAAATAGACGAGAGACTGTCTCTATTGTCGAGAAAGGCCTTATTGGCCGAGAGCTTATATTGTGACAGTCTTTTTCGTTGTGCCTGTCTGTGACTCAGCGTCTCCACTTATGGTGAGTAAATATTGTTACATTCCATCCTGGATTACACATGAAGTATATATTTGTAGGATCAGGAAAAATCACAGAATATTACAAAATAAAAAGAATTTAACGGCAGCCTACACATTGGACAGTAATTCCATAGTCCGCCTGTTGTTAGCAGCGACCCTCCCTTGTTGTGACAGACAAATAAACGGTAATCACGACTAGGAGTATGCCTGCCCTCACGTTCCCATGCAGTGAAACATCGGGTCACTGACCTACTGTAGACGCACAATGAGACTCCATTAGAACGGTGTCAGGAGCTGTCAACGCTGCCTCGCACGAGTACGCGACATCTCCGTGCTCTTCATGATGATCTCTCAACATGTGACGCTGTTCACGTCCGTTATACCCCCCCTCCCCCCCTCCCCAACAGGCCTGGTAACAACATAAACACAAAAAACACACCATGTTTTCTGGTTGCTTCACATTTTTGTCGGGCAGTTTTATATACCCGGAATTACAGTTCATCTGTTTCTCTACATCTACCTCTCTTACAAATAAACACGTTGTATAGGGCTATCGTAATCAAAACTTCCACAGTCCCGGGTTCGAACCCACCCACCCTTCGATTAAAATTTCATTAAAAATAATAACCACTGGCGGACGAAGACATACAGCATAAGAAGCCACCCTCGTTCAGCCAACGGCTTGTCAAAGAGGGCGGAGGAGTGGACAGAGGTTGAAGGCACTGTCTTGCCCTTGGGGTGGGAAACTGTCCACAAAGGGGTAAAAATCAGCAATGATCAACGGTATGAAGGTGCAGAAGGCAATGGAAACCACTACATTAATGACACATAATTGCATCCACAAGACATGTGGCCTATAACTGAAAAAAGTCTAATGATGCTCTTTCCATTGGTAGAAGAACACGGAGTAGTACCCTATTCAGATCTCTGGGAGGGAACTGCCAAGAGGCAGGTGACCATGTGAAAAAGACTGAATAACCAGAGAAAGGATAACGTCCTACGAGACGAGGTGTGGAATGTCAGAAGGTTGAACGTGGCAGGAAAGCTAGAAAGTCTGAAATGGGAAATTCTAAAGTTCCGTAGGAATCAGTGGACAGGGTAATATCAACAGCAGCAGAAATGGTATATTGGGAGTATAATTCGTTATGAACGGGAAGGTAGGACAGAGTGTGAATTACTGTGAACAGTTCCGTGATAGGGTTATTCTCATCAGAATCGACAGCACCCCACTGACGACAACAATAGTTCAGTGATACATGCCAACATCAAGCTGTAGATGAAGAGATGGTGAATGTATATTCAACGTGCATTCAGTACGTAAAGGGAGATGAAAATCTGATGGTCGTAATGGACTGGAATGCGGTTGGAGGGAAAGGACTAGAAGAAAGGGTTGCGCGAGAATGTGGACTTAAGGCAATGAATGAGAGATGAGAGGGATTTACTGGGTTCTGTAATAAATTTCAGCTACTGCTAGCGAATACTCTGTTCAAGAATCACAAGAGGAGGAAGTATACTTGGAAAAGGCTGGGAGCACTAGGAACACTGCGGTAAGATTACATCATAGTCAGGCAGAGATATCGGAATCAGGTACTGGCTTGTTGAGCATACCTAGGAGCAAGTATAGACTCATATCAAAATGCAGCAGTGGGAAAAATTAGACTGAAGTTTAAGAGATTAGTCAGGACGAATAATTTCGCAAATAAGTGAGTTACGGAAGTACTAAGGAATGACTAGATATGCTTGAAGTTCTCTAAGGGTATAGACAGAGCAATAAGGAATAAGTCAGCAGTCACTTCAGTTGAGGAGGAATGGTCATCTCTCAAAGGGGCAATCACAGAAGTTGCAAAGAAAAATATATGTACAAAAAGGTAACTGCGAAGAAACCATGGGTAACAGAATAAATACTTCAGCAGATCGATGAAAGAAGGAAATACAAAAATGTTATGGGAAATTCAGGAATACACAAACACAAGTCGCTTAGGATTGAAATAAATAGGAGGTGCAGGGAAGCTAAGGCGATATGGCTGCATGAAAAATATGAGGAAATTGAGAAAGGAATAAATTGAGTAGCAATAATGACTGTGTGGACGATGTGGCCTATTATAGACCTTATTTTAGATCTATGTGACGATGCTGTGCTGACTACATTTATATGTTTCGACGATGCCGTTATGGCCTTATCACTTTAGGACATGGTGTAAAAAAGATCTGAGCATGGGCATCACGGACTGAAACTGGTCATCGTCTAAAGAATTAATATTGTGATCAAAGATGGAATAAAAAATATTTCATAGCATTTGTCGTCCTGGAAAAAAATAGTGAAAGATGAGAGAGTGGACGGTTAATATATAATATTTACAAGAGCCAAGAGGGTAAGGAGAGTGAAAGACCAAGAACGAAGTGCTCGTATTAAAATGAGTGTTAGAGAAGGATGTAGTCTTTCGCTTCTGCTGTTTAATCCCTACATCGAAGAAGCAATAATGGAAATGAAAAACTGGTTCAAGAGTGCAATTAAAATTTAGGATCGAAGTATGTCAACGATAAGATTTGCCAATGACATTGCTATCTTCAGTGAAAGTGAAGAAGAATTACAGAATCTATTGAAAGGAATGAGGAGTGTAGTAAGCACAGAATATGAATTGAGAGTAACTCGCAGAAAGACGAAGTAATGATGGGCAACTGAAATAAGAACAGTGAGGAACTTAACAACAGATTTGAGCATCGCGAAGTAGAAGAAGTGAATGAACGCTGCAACGTAGGCAGCAGAATAGCCCATGATGGACGAAGGAAGAAGGACCTGCAGCACTGAGAAAAAGGGCTTTCCTGGCCAAAGGAAATCTATTAGTATCAGACATAGGCCTTAATCTAAGGAAGAAATTCTTAAGAATATACGTCTGGAGCATAGCATTATGTGGTGGAGAAACATAGACTGTGGGCAAACTGAAACAGAAAAGAAACGAAGGATTTGAGATGTGGTTCTACAGAAGAATGTTGAAAATTAGGTGGATTGATAAGGAGAGAAATGAGGAGGTTTACCGCAGAATCGGCGAGAGAAGGACTATATGGAAAGCAGTGCAGTCAGAAGGGACAAGATGGCAGGATATCAGTTAAGAGCTCAGCAAATAACTTCCATGGTACCAGAGGGAGCTGTAGGGGAAGACAGAGAGTGGAATACATGCTGCAAATAATTGAGGACATAGCTCGCAAGTGCTATTCTGAGATGAATATGTCGGCACAAGAGAGGAATTAGTGGCGGGCCGCATCAAACCAGTCAGAAGACTAATGACTGAGAAAAATAAATTAATAAAACAAAAAAATAAACACTTATTCCTTGATCTTTCGAGAACTGTCTCATTTAACAATGACAGAACTGTACGCCGATGTTAAACATATTCCAAAATGCCTATTCGGATGTCTGATTTATATTCTTCAATTACGCACATTATATTTCTGTACGAGACAGGTGAAATACCCTCAGATTTCAAGAAGAATATAATAATTCCAATCCCAAAGAAATCAGGTGTTAACAGATGTGAAAATTACCGAACTATCAGTTTAATAAGTCACAGATGCAAACTACTAACGTGAATTCTTTACAGAAGAATGGAAAGCCGTAGAAGCCGACCTCGGGGAAGATCAGTTTGGATTCCGTAGAAATATTGGAACACGTGAGGCAATACTGACCCTACGACTCATCTTAGAAGCTAGATTAAGGAAGGGCAAACCTACGTTTCTAGCATTTGTAGACTTAGAGAAAGCTTTTGACAATGTTGACTGGAATACTCTCTTTCAAATTTTGAAGGTGGCAGGGGTAAAATACAGGGAGCGAAAGGCTATTTACAATTTGTACAGAAACCAGATGGCAGTTATAAGAGTCGAGGGGCATGAAAGGGAAGCAATGGTTGGGAAGGGAGTGAGACAGGGTTGTAGCCTATCCCCGATGCTATTCAATCTGTATATTGAGCAAGCAATAAAGGAAACAAAGGAAAAGTTCGGAGTAGGTATTAAAATCCATGGAGAAGAAATAAAAACTTTGAGGTTCGCCGATGACATTGTAATTCTGTCAGAGACAGCAAAGGAATTGGAAGAGCAGTTGAACGGAATGGACAGTGTCTTGAAAGGAGGATATAAGATGAACATCAACAAAAGCAAAACGAGGATAATGGAATGTAGTCGAATTAAGTCGGGTGATGCTGAGGGAATTAGATTAGGAAATGAGACAATTAAAATAGTAAAGGAGTTTTGCTATTTGGGGAGCAAAATAACTGATGATAGTCGAAGTAGAGAGGATATAAAATGTAGACTGGCAATGGCAAGGAAAGCGTTTCTGCAAAAGAAAAATTTGTTAACATCGAGTATTGATTTAAATGTCAGGAAGTCGTTTCTGAAAGTATTTGTATGGAGTGTAGCCATGTATGGAAGTGAAACTTGGAAGATAAATAGTTTAGACAAGAAGAGAAAAGAAACTTTCGAAATGTGGTGCTACAGAAGAAAGCTGAAGATTAGATTTCTGCAGAAGAAAAATTTGTTAACATCGAGTATTGATTTAAATGTCAGGAAGTCGTTTCTGAAAGTATTTGTATGGAGTGTAGCCATGTATGGAAGTGAAACTTGGAAGATAAATAGTTTAGACAAGAAGAGAAAATAAACTTTCGAAATGTGGTGCTACAGAAGAATGCTGAAGATTAGATGGGTAGATCACATAACTAATGAGGAGGTATTGAATAGAATTGGGGAGAAGAGGAGCTTGTGGCACAACTTGACTAGAAGAAGGGATCGGTTGGTAGGACGTGTTCTGAGACATCGAGGGATAACGATTTTAGTATTGGAGGGCAGCGTGGAGGGTAAAAATCGGTGAGGGAGACCAAAAGATGAATACACTAAGCAGATTCAGAAGGATGTAGGTTGCGGTAGGTACTGGGAGATGAAGAGGCTTGTACAGGATAGAGTAGCATGGAGAGTTGCATCAAACCAGTCTCAGGACTGAAGACCACAACAACAACAACAACATTTCTGTTGTGTTGACGGCTTCTACTGATACATACTACAGATTTATTTATGTGGATGGTGGAAAAAAACGAGGAAGACAAGCCGCATACAACATAAGAGGTATTAGGGTTTATTACTTCATGAGCTGTGAAGTGGCAAATGACAAGCAAATGACGTGTGTACACATCGATAGTCATTCTTCTCAGGTGTCAGTCACAAAGGAAACAAGGAAGAAGTGAAATGATATTACAGACCGTAAGATGGCTTGCGGAGTATTAATGTAGACGTAAATTTAGAACGAAAAATAGGTGTCATTACAGAAATTTCGGACTATATAGTTATGTGTCAATTTGTTCATATTGTCTCTCAATAGTAACTCAGCAGCTTGTAAAGAGGCCAAGTTAATATGTGGACAGCTTCAGCTGAATCATTTGAATTTGTAATAGTTCATCTGCCATGTTTGTTGTGGAAAACTGTTACCATACGCTCCTATTTGCAGTCGTGTAAGCCTTTCGCCAATGCTGCAGAATAAGCACTTATGCAGAGGCCTTTGTCTCCTACTATTTGTGATACCAAATTCGCATAAAAAGGGCTATGAGTTTGTATGTTGTTATCTTTATATATTCTAGTTTCCCGGATGCGTTCACACATCTGTCATTCCAGTTCCTGGTGCACACAACATTAGCCTTAGCCATTCTATTCCTCAAGTCACGATTTCCCGAAACAAGGTATTTACCCTGGAATTTCTCTCTCAGTTGTGTGTGTCTCCTGAGCTTTATAAGTAACATCGCTTCAGTCTTTACCGTAATGTGTGAATATCAATATGTAGTGATATTCTTCTCAGACATCCTTAAATGTCGTCCAGGAGTGCTGATGAAGTAACTCGTTGATCTGAAATCAATCAAGTTGAGCGATAACTTTCGATGCTATGTTTTGCAGTGAGTGAAAACAAACACGTTGTCTGACGGGAGAGATATTATAATGTGCTTTTTCGCCATGTGATCTGTTTCGAATATGAATCTCTTTGCATTGCAACACTTTATTCATCGTCCTGAAAAGATAGAAGCACTAAAATAAAACGAAACTGGAACATTTTGCGAGAGTTGCTGGCATACTGCTGATATTTACATTACTGTTGTAATTGGAAAAATTAGCCACCTCAGGATTGACATGATGCCTCAAATCGGTAACAACATAAAATATTTTTCTAAGTGTTTGTGGCTGGTTGTGTTCTTAATCAACAGTCAACAACATCCAGGCAGGATAAAACGACTTGGTAAGGCAGTTACAAATTTTCGTGTATTCCGCCCACTTAATTAATGCACTATCACAACATTAAGGTTACTGACGGCTAACAGATACGCGTTAATTTGTGGTGAGCCAGTAAGCACAATGGTTAACGAACTGGGCTAGCCTTAGGATAAATGTGATCGAAATCTCATTAGGATAAATGTGATCGAAATCTCCTCGCACAAGCCGAGATCAGGTTTACATTTTCCCGTACGTCGCTCTCTTGAAGCGACTCCTTGAGAGGCTCATAAAAAAGCCCAGGTCCTATTCATTCTTACCCTCTCCGAGCATGTGCCTTGACTGAAATGATGACACCGCCGACGGCCGAACGAGGAGTCTTGAGTTCCCATTATTCATTTTTTTATAACTTAGTTGTTGGTCTTCAAAGTACGGTTTGTGCAGTATTTTTGCTGCGCTACTCTAAGATTTATACTGATAGGCAAACACTGTGTGACCACTGCTTAACACGAGAATGACTGCTCAGTGGCTGCGATGTAGAAACGTGACGCGGTACGGAATATATACGTATAAGAGAGTAATAGGCAATCAGATAACATACCAGGAACACCACGACAACGGTGAATCGGGAGGAAATCAGCAACAAAGTATGAAAGGACCAACCAGCGTACACCTTTCCGACACGGGTCTGCTTTGCTGAACTTGAGGACCCAAGGGGAGTGGAATCCAAGCCAAGCGCAGCTACTGCCGTCGAAATTGCAAGAACCAACAGGCCACCTCTTCTGGTGCTTTACCTTGCCGTACGCAGCTAAACGAAGCAATAGAGAGCACCATTTCAGGAGCTTTGCGAGTGGTCAACACGTGTGACAGTATGAAGTATCATCTTGTCACCGTAGATGATAATCGAAAGGTGACCCATGAAATTCTTCACGCACCAGTCTTCTCAAAAGTATAATGTCCGCTCCCGATTAAACGGCCCATCATAAGGTAATGTCTACGTGTGTCCTTCATATTATTCAACATGCTCTCCAATAGGGTAGATGGGCCAAACAGAAGAAGCACGAGAATGGCGCGCTCCTTACCACATTCCCCAATCCATCACAGGGAGAATTGGACAACTGTGCGTTATAGCGGGAGCAGCCGTGTCCGGCGCTGGTAATATCACGTTCACCGTGGCGTACCACAGCCCTCGCAGTAACCTGCTCAGGTAAGTATTTGAAGCACTTGCCGTAGTCACAAACGGGACCCTTATCGGCGGCGACTTAAAAGCGAAGCACGCGAACTGGTAAACACGCCGAGCAAACAGGAAAAGGAACCGTCTCCAGACCTTAGAATATGAACTACAGATCTGAATTCACGGACGCCAGGAACCCACATAACTGCCATTCGATTAACAGCATCATCCGGACACGCTAGATAACGCTATCACAAAATAATTACGGGCCAACATAGACCTCACCACGATCGACGACCTATCATACGATCGTCTCCCCGTTCCAATAGCGTAACGTTGCTATTAAGTAGCACCACTAAGTCAGTTGAGTGGAAATCCTAGACAAGGACTCTAACGAACGCATTACGATCTACGATCACTCTACAAACCGAAGAAGTAGTCGTGACAACGGAAGCATTCTTCGCTTTGAAGATAGAAAAAGTAGTACACCGGACAGCAACAACCACTATAGTTCGCAACACACAAAGGGAGGAACTGCCGTCATTACAGCAAGAACCTTACAATCAAAGAACAGATATGGATGGAAATGGTAACATACAGGAATCCGCACGACTGAAGCCAAATGCCTAAATTCCATCGAGTACTCTGTAATGGGCATATTTCAGTTGCTTTGATGAACAAGTAAAGGCTTTCCCAGCACCTTAATATTTTGTAGAGATATGTTGTAAACACTATATATATATATATATATATATATATATATATATATATATATATACTGGATGTTTATAATTAAATGTCAGCTGCTCACAGATGTTCAATGTGGGCTTCAATTATTGTATGGCTAAAATATTTGGTATACAGTTAACGCAAAACCAATGAATGCTGGGAAAAAGTTAGTTCAAATTTTTTCAACAGGTGCCCAGATGGCGGTGTCAATGCAAGAAAGACGTGCAGCAACGTTTCCATATGTTATGGATTAGGAGTGGGACATGGCCAGAACAGGTCAGTCAAATGAAAAGGCATAATGGCAATTTTATTATTAATGACTTGCACAGTTAGTTCAATATTATCAACGGAGACGTCGGCGAGATGCTGTACAACGCCAGATTTGCACCTGGTGGCTAAAATTTGAACTAATTTTTTTCCAGAGTAAATCGGTTCCACATTAAAGCATTCACTACCACAAAATAATTACAGTCTACACTGAACCTCCGTGAGTAGCTGAACTCTAATTGTAACCATCTGGTATTTTCTTTTTTGTAAATTTAGATTCTTTTTAGAATGAGATTTTCACTCTGCAGCGGAGTGTGCGCTGATATGAAACTTCCTGGCAGATTAAAACTGTGTGCCCGACCGAGACTCGAACTCGGGACCTTTGCCTTTCGCGGGCAAGTGCTCTACCAACTGAGCTACCGAAGTACGACTCACGCCCGGTACTCACAGCTTTACTTCTGCCAGTACCTCGTCTCCTACCTTCCAAACTTTACAGAAGCTCTCCTGCGAACCAGGAGAGCTTCTGTAAAGTTTGGAAGGTAGGAGACGAGGTACTGGCAGAAGTAAAGCTGTGAGTACCGGGCGTGAGTCGTAGTTTCTTTTTAGTTTATATGTGTGATAACTTTTTATGGGAGAATGATATCTTACTGATATTATACACTGATCAGCCAGAACATTGTGTCTGAGCCATGCTCGTTCGTATCGACGTCTGCTTCGCGGCCTACTGGCGTGACTTCACCGTTCTGGCGAGTGGCGAGTTGGCGGGACTGTGCGCCGTTGCGAGTTTTGCAGTGATCTCTGAAGTGAGTGCAAGACCGGTCACTTTGGGTAAGGGAAGAGGGGAAAGGACGGCCGTTGGGACACAAGGCGGTGCCCGTGTTGCAATACTGTGCTGCCTGGTAAGCGGGAACCGTTACGTGAAAGGTTGGTCTATGGGGAACCTAGAAAGTTCAGTTTTTGGAAAGATGCATTCCATTCATGGGCAAAGTGGTCAGCCCACCGCTTTCCTGGCAGTTTATGCTGCATCAACCGCTGCTCCGTGGCGACGCTTCTCACCTTGGCTGCGGGGCCTGGCTGTGGCTGGAGCGGAGTGACTGTGTGTTGTCGCATGTGTCTGCTCTGCGCGGCGCGGCGCAGCTGCGGCACGCTGTTTGTCGGGCAGGGCGAGGTCTGGACGCCGCCACTTACCTCAGAGGGCACCTTTCAAGCCGCTTCGTCAGCTCGCTTTGTTGAGTTTGCCTTTCATTCTGCGACCTTTACCGCTAGACCCTCGGTGCTCCACGTACTGATATTATCTCTAGCCGCTTGAAAGTTAGTGCCAGTGCAGTCCCGTGGTATAACTACCTTTGAGTCCGCATGCTTTTGTCGGATACTAAACGGGAAATATGAGACAATTCACCTGACGGATACGCCACTGTGTCCACAGCGCAATGTTACAGACACAGGCGAACGTCGCCTGATGCGTGGGCCTTCGGCGGCGGTGTGGTGTTTGGCCCAAAAAATGATCGCCTTTCTCCTTCGGGTAGTGCCGCTAGCAATAGAACCACGGTTACTATTTCTCCCAGATACGGCACATTTTCCCCGAATGAAGACCAAAGCAGTGACTTGAATTTGGGCTCCGACCTAACTTTACCTTTCCAGAGAGGACAGTAAGAATGTGCTAGACTTTAAATCCTCACTCTAAGACCGTCACTCATTGATTATGCAAAACCCGAAATATAGAACATGTTACCCAAATTTTTTAGGGAGTCCCTTGCTTGATCCGCCACTCAGGTGGGGTGCACCGAGTAGGAGAATGTAATTATTGCATGTAAGTATTCTGATCAAGAAACGACCAGGAGGTGAAGAAGAGGACCCACCATCATACGTGAAGACACATCCGGCACCAAATCGAGGCACAGCGAGATCGGCGAAGAACGGACCCACGAAGAGGGACGCGGTCCGTTACTGATTGGTACTGAATGAGGCCGTTTATTATTACTAAACCATTTACGTAAAGAAAGAGATGTTGAAAAAATCCACTTACTTATGTTTGAAAAAAAGTGGTAACGTATTTGCTTACCATACAGCCCGGGGTTCGATTCGTGGAGAGGGTGTTGTGTTCCTTACCAGCGTTTCATCGGCACCGACGCACAAGTCTCCCAATGTGGCATCACCTGAAATAAGACTTCCAATCCGGTGGCCGATCTTCCCCGGATGGAGCCTTTCGCCCAATAATGCCACACGATTATTTCATTTCATTTTACTGCCACTGACTCAAACACTTGCTATTTAACTGTATTCTTGCTAGTTAGCTCAATCTCTTAGCAGGAACCATTCGTAAAGATTGATGTTCTGAAATCGTTTCGGGGACCACTGCTGGCTTGACATTGATTTAAATTCACTTGTAAGTTTTTTTAACCTTTTGGTTTTGTTAGATTTAAAACTTATTCAATATTGAATGTTTGTCCGACACCTTGTATGTCAATTCCGTAATTGTTCAAAAAGTGGTTCAAATGGCTCTGAGCACTATGGGACTTAACATCTATGGTCATCAGTCCCCTAGAACCTAGAACTACTTAAACCTAACTAACCTAAGGACATCACACAACACTCAGTCATCATGAGGCAGAGAGAAAATCCCTGACCCCGCCGGGAATCGAACCCGGGAACCCGGGCGTGGGAAGCGAGAACGCTACCGCACGACCACGAGCTGCGGACTCCGTTATTGTTTTAATTGTCATTCAGCATTACTTCACGCAAGAATTTTAAAGTTTCGTTGCTCACCCATATTTTTTAAAAAAAAGAAAAAAATTTGAATCCTGAAGCACTGTAATTGAACTTTTAATCTCATTAACTCTTTTAGAATTGTTTAGTTCTTTGCGGCAAGTAAGTCATTATTTAGTTGTGATTACCTCCTTAAAAAAAGGAATTTCAAATTGTGAGAAGTGATGAATGAGCCGGCCGAAGTGGCCGTGCGGTTAAAGGCGCTGCAGTCTGGATCCGCAAGACCGCTACGGTCGCAGGTTCGAATCCTGCCTCGGGCATGGATGTTTGTGATGTCCTTAGGTTAGTTAGGTTTAACTAGTTCTAAGTTCTAGGGGACTAATGACCTCAGCAGTTGAGTCCCATAGTGCTCAGAGCCATTTGAACCATTTGATGAATGATGTCGTAACCGTGGCTTAGGCTTCCACGAGGAATTCCATTTCTTTTCCTATTCCTTGGGGATCTCTTTGGTAGCAGAATGTGGTTACCGACCTACTTTCGATATAAGCCCTCCCAGGCTATAGCAGCATCACCTGACCAGGAATGACTGCTAGTCAGACACACGCACGGTGCATTTAGTATCAGTGAGCGTGCTGTCCGTCTGTAGAATCGGAAAGGCGCGCGTTTCATCTGCGTTTGACCGAGGGCAGATTGTGATGTCCCGGAGGCTCGACACGAGCATTTCGGAAACTGCACCACTTGCTTCATGCCCGAACAGTGCTGTGGCGGCTGACGTGGTGAATCCGAGACGTCGTGCGGTTGGGCGAACCCCCCATTACAGATGTCGGACGCTGTAGGCTGGGATGAATGGTAGAACAGGACAGATGGCGAAGTTTCTGTACTTCAGGAAGGACGTTTTATTTTTCGGAAATAATTACTAAAGAGGAATTGCAAGTTTTGAAGACGTCAGAGAAGAGAGAAGAAGTCACAGGCAAGAAGATTTTAGAAGATCAGTGCAGAAGCCAATACGAAGAAGAAGCTGAAATACCTCAGTCTGCAGCCCGAATTAATCACAACGGCAGGACGCAAATCCACCATGACCTCTTCGATCAACAAACTCAACTACTTTTCGTGTTATTTTGACAGCAGAGAGAATGTGAGATTTTACCATTCTGTGGTTTAACGAGTGGAAGTTTTCTGAGAGTGTTGTGTGCACCTAATTCTGAATTATTTAGTTCAAACCTGTGTTTTAAAAGTTTGAAGGCCAAGCCAAACAGCAATTAATCTTAAGTGACATACTGAACCAGCGATCTGCCATATAGGTACACAGATCAGTAGGTGTCATTGTTGGAGATGCTAAATCAATGCCCGCTGAATTTATTAACCAACAAACTGAGTCCCGCACCTCTTGTAAAACATTTAAACTTTTATTTGCAGTGTCTCTTCGTACGAAATGAGGCACTGGAGCAGCTATGGCCTCTTGTTTGAACTTCATTATTAATTTAGCTATTTATTGAGGTCACAATATGTCTCGTAGCATCTCAGTGATCAGCGAGATTTGCAGAGCGCTACTGGTTCCAGAGAACTTCTATCACTAGGTAGGCAATATCAGTGACTGCATTCAACTGTTAGCCGCCATCTTTGATGTTGTGTCATACATAAAACAGACTTAATAATGACCATTAGATTAAATTTTATGTGTGTAGAAGTAAGCGGCGATGAAAATTTGTACCAAGGCCGGGAATCGAAACTGGTTCTCCTGCTTATTAGACACGCACGTTAGCCACAAAGAGACCTTGGCACAGTGGTTTACACAGCTACACGGATTACCCTGGCTAGCCTCCCTCCTCAACCCAACTTCTCACTGGCGTCCCAGCTTATTGTAAATTCTTCTTTACACACGGACAGAATTGCCCAGGTTCTCCATGTTCTGTAATAGCACCTTAGCATCGAACGTAAATGGGGAGTCCTGCCTGAAAGCCAGCAGCGGGTACTTATACAAATCAAATGACACAATTTCAGAGACTTAAATGGTCTCATACACATACGATTTTATGTATATAGACTGATGGGGCGAGCGAAATTTTCACTCGCTTCTTCAGTCTATATACACTCCTGGAAATGGAAAAAAGAACACATTGACACCGCTGTGTCAGACCCACCATACTTGCTCCGGACACTGCGAGAGGGCTGTACAAGGAATGATCACACGCACGGCACAGCGGACACACCAGGAACCGCGGTGTTGGCCGTCGAATGGCGCTAGCTGCGCAGCATTTGTGCACCGCCGCCGTCAGTGTCAGCCGGTTTGCCGTCGCATACGGAGCTCCATCGCAGTCTTTAACACTGGTAGCATGCCGCGACAGCGTGGACGTGAACCGTATGTGCAGTTGACGGACTTTGAGCGAGGGCGTATAGTGGGCATGCGGGAGACCGGGTGGACGTACCGCCGAATTGCTCAACACGTGGGGCGTGAGGTCTCCACAGTACATCGATGTTGTCGTCAGTGGTCGCACGGATGCACGCCAAGACCGTAGGATCCTACGCAGTGCCGTAGGGGACCGCACCGCCACTTCCCAGCAAATTAGGGACACTGTTGCTCCTGGGGTATCGGTGAGGACCATTCGCAACCGTCTCCATGAAGCTGGGCTACGGTCCCGCACACCGTTAGGCCGTCTTCCGCTCACGCCCCAACATCGTGCAGCCCGCCTCCAGTGGTGTCGCGACAGGCGTGAATGGAGGGACGAATGGAGACGTGTCGTCTTCAGCGATGAGAGTCGCTTCTGCCTTGGTGCCAATGATGGTCGTATGCGTGTTTGGCGCCGTGCAGGTGAGCGCCACATTCAGGACTGCATACGACCGAGGCACACAGGGCCAACACCCGGCATCATGGTGTGGGGAGCGATCTCCTACACTGGCCGTACACCACTGGTGATCGTCGAGGGGACACTGAATAGTGCACGGTACATCCAAACCGTCTTCGAACCCATCGTTCTACCATTCCTAGACCGGCAAGGGAACTTGCTGTTCCAACAGGACAATGCACGTCCGCATGTATCCCGTGCCACCCAACGTGCTCTAGAAGGTGTAAGTCAACTACCCTGGCCAGCAAGATCTCCGGATCTGTCCCCCATTGAGCATGTTTGGGACTGGATGAAGCGTCGTCTCACGCGGTCTGCACGTCCAGCACGAACGCTGGTCCAACTGAGGCGCCAGGTGGAAATGGCATGGCAAGCCGTTCCACAGGACTACATCCAGCATCTCTACGATCGTCTCCATGGGAGAATAGCAGCCTGCATTGCTGCGAAAGGTGGATATACACTGTACTAGTGCCGACATTGTGCATGCTCTGTTGCCTGTGTCTATGTGGCTGTGGGTCTGTCAGTGTGATCATGTGATGTATCTGACCCCAGGAATGTGTCAATAAAGTTTCCCCTTCCTGGGACAATGAATTCACGGTGTTCTTATTTCAATTTCCAGGAGTGTACATAAAATTATATCTGTATCAGACCAGTAAAGTCTCTGAAATTGTGTCATTCTATTATATTAAACTATACTGGCTTAAATGAACAGTGGGTGCATTTTCATTACGATGACATCGAACATTACTCTGACGACCATTAAGTAAATCAAGAGCAACAGCACTCTTTCTCACGGATAGATAGATATACGAATGAACATTTTATCAGAATCGTGTAAACATATTGCTTCGTGGACAAATATTTAGAAATTATAACCTTAACAGTTCTTAACATAATTCTGGGAGAGTTTGGAACGAAATTAAAGACGATAACTATTTTCCTAAAACATACAAGATCAGAAGTTTGAAATTGTAGTTTATTGTGAAACGTAACAGGAAGTTACATTTAACTGATCTTATATTGAGACCTCACTCTGGAGCGGTATTAAAATTCACTGAATTCCAGTACTAGCCAGTGTTAGAATTAATTTAATTCTAGTTACTAAACACATGATCACATGCTGTTAGCCCACATAGTAAATGACTTTTATTATTTCCATCGATCTGAGTTTCGTTACACAGATATGCAACACACAGCAAAGCAGTGCTACTTAGTTTCTCAATGCATAACAGTCACATAAAACGTAACTGAAGCACTTGTCTACATATTCATTTACAATAACGAACAGATAGCTACACTGTAGTCAGTTCTGCAGTAGATATGGCAGTATTCGTGCAGTTATATCTGTTTTTGTATTTAATTATAGGATTCATTGTTCTGTAAAACCGTAATTACTACACATATGTGCGACATTGATCTTATCAGTCAGATATAAAGAGAAACCAAGTTGCCGGATAATTTCATTGATACAGTCATCCAAATTTAAAACTTTCTGCATTAAGCCGAATCTATCAGAAAGGTTTGGTGCTTTTGCTAATTTTCGAGTAGCAAAGTGTTTTATGGCCACTTCGTGTGCTGAGGAATAAAATGTCTGCTATAGTAAATTGAGATATTAGTGCATTACATACAGCGTGAGGGACATTGATTTCGTTCGTACTTGTTAACTTAGTCGCAGTTCTTGAAAAGTATGTTAATGATTTACAAGGTCCACAAACCTTTGCAGCACTCTCTTGATCAGTCGTGACAGTATCAGTGTGCAGCGGGAACAGTACAAACAGAGAGCAGTCAGGAGCTCCTTTAACTCTAGTCCCAACTAGTAGAATGGAGACGCGAAGAATGGGAAATGGGAAGATGAAATGGAGGATTTCTGCCTTTACTATAAACAGTACTGACTGCTAGTTACATCATTTTAGTCTCCGAATCAGCCGAAACAAACACTCTGGGACTAATAACGGACCCTCTTCAAATTCCTTAGAGGGGCCTATTAAACTCGAAACGTACTTCCGGTCTACGATCTTTAGGTCGACGAACGCTTTCAAAAAGTATAATCGCTCCAGTTCATAAAAGATTTAAGGGATCCTAAGGCGAATAGCTAACCATTGCTCACGACATGTCTAGAATTAACGAAGATTATCAGAAAGAGGAAAGGCACTTCGGCGTCCGGCATGGACTGAAGGACCAGTGACTACCTCAAGCTTTTTTTTTATTTTTATTTTATTTTATTTTATTTTATTTTATTTTTGTCATCAGTCTGGTTTGATGCGGCCCGCCACGAATTCCTTTCCTGTGCTAACCTCTTCATCTCAGAGTAGCACTTGCAACCTACGTCCTCAATTATTTGCTTGACGTATTCCAATCTCTGTCTTCCTCTACAGTTTTTGCCCTCTACAGCTCCCTCTAGTACCATGGAAGTCATTCCCTCATGTTTTAGTAGATGTCCTATCATCCTGTCCCTTCTCCTTATCAGTGTTTTCCACATATTCCTTTCCACTCCGAGTCTGCGTAGAACCTCCTCATTCCTTACCTTATCAGTCCACCTAATTTTCAACATTCCTCTATAGCACCACATCTCAAATGCTTCGATTCTCTTCTGTTCCGGTTTTCCCGCAGTCCATGTTTCACTACCATACAATGCTGTACTCCAGACGTACATCCTCAGTAATTTCTTTCTCAAATTAAGGCCGGTATTTGATGTTAGTAGATATCTCTTGGCCAGAAATGCCTTTTTTGCCATAACGAGTCTGCTTTTGATGTCCTGCTTGCTCCGTCCATCATTGGTTATTTTACTGCCTAGGTAGCAAAATTCTCTAACTTCATTGACTTCGTGACCATCAATCCTGATGTTAAGTTTCTCGCTGTTCTCATTTCTGCTACTTCTCATTACCTTCGTCTTTCTCCGATTTACTCTCAAACCATACTGTGTACTCACTAGACTGTTCATTCAGTTCAGCAGATCATTTAATTCTTCTTGACTTTCACTCAGGATAGCAATGTCATCAGCGAATCGTATCATTGATATCCTTTCACCTTGTATTTTAATTCCACTCCTGAACCTTTCTTTTATTTCCATCATTGCTTCCTCGATGTACAGATTGAAGAGTAGGAGCGAAAGGCTACAGCCTTGTCTTACACCCTTCTTAATACGAGCACTTCGTTCTTGATCGTCCACTCTTATTATTCCCTCTTGGTTATTGTACATATTGTATATGACCAGTCTCTCTCTATAGCTTACCCCTACTTTTTTCAGAATCTCGAACAGCTTGCACCACTTTATATTGTCGAACGCTTTATCCAGGTCGACAAATCCTATGAAAGTGTCCTGTTTTTTCTTTAGCCTTGCTTCCATTATTAGCCGTAACGTCAGAATTGCCTCTCTCGTCTCTTTACTTTTCCTAAAGTCAAAATGATCGTCACCTAGCGCATTCTCAATTTTCTTTTCCATTCTTCTGCATATTGTTCTTCTAAGCAGCTTAGATGCATGAGCTGTTAAGCTGATTGTGCGATAATTCTCGCACTTGTCAGCTGCCCGCAGCTCGTGGTCGTGCGGTAGCGTTCTCGCTTCCTACGCCGGGGTTCCCGTGTTCGATTCCCGACGGGGTCAAGGATTTTCTCTGCCGCGTGATGGCTGGGTGTTGTGTGATGTCCTTAGGTTAGTTAGGTTTAAGTAGTTCTAAGTTCTAGAGGACTGATGACCATAGATGTTAAGTCCCATAGTGCTCAGAGCCAATTGAACCATTTTGAACTTGTCAGCTCTTGCCGTCTTCGGAATTGTGTGGATGATGCTTTTCCGAAAGTCAGATGGTATGTCGCCAGACTCATATATTCTACACACCAACGTGAATAGTCGTTTTGTTGCCACTTCCCCCAATGATTTTAGAAATTCTAATGGAATGTTTTCTATCCCTTCTGCCTTATTTGACCGTAAGTCCTCCAAAGCTCTTTAAATTCCGATTCTAATACTGGATACCCTATCTCTTCTAAATCTACTCCTGTTTCTTCTTCTATCACATCAGACAAATCTTCACGCCCGCATCTCGTGGTCGTGCGGTAGCGTTCTCGCTTCCCACGCCCGGGTTCCCGGGTTCGATTCCCGGCGGGGTCAGTGATTTTCTCTGTCTCGTGATGGCTGGGTGTTGTGTGCTGTCCTTAGGTTAGTCAGGTTTAAGTAGTTCTAAGTTCTAGGGGACTTATGACCACAGCAGTTGAGTCCCATAGTGCTCAGAGCCATTTGAACCATTTGAACAAATCTTCACCCTCATAGGGGCTTTTAATGTATTCTTTCCACCTATCTGCTCTCTCCTCTGCATTTGACAGTGGAATTCCCGTTGCACTCTTAATGTTACCACCGTTGCTTTTAATGTCACCAGAGGTTGTTTTGACTTTCCTGTATGCTGAGTCTGTCCTTCCGACAATCATATCTTTTTCGATGTCTTCCCTTTTTTCCTGCAGCCATTTCGTCCTAACTTCCCTGCACTTCCTATTTATTTCATTCCTCAGCGACTTGTATTTCTGTATTCCTGATTTTCCCGGAACATGTTTTGTACTTCTTTCATTCATCAATCAACTGAAGTATTTCTTCTCTTACCCATGGTTTCTTCGCAGCTACCTTCTTTGTACCTATGTTTTCCTTCCCAACTTCTATGTTGGCCCTCTTTAGAGATGTCCATTCCTCTTCAACTGTACTGCCTACTGCGCTATCCCTTATTGCTGTATCTATAGCGTTAGAGAACTTCAAACGTATCTCGTCATTCCTTAGTACTTCCGTATTCCCACTTCTTTGCGTCTTGATTCTTCCTGACTAATGTCTTCATCACTACTATATTGTGATCTGAGTCTATATCTGCTCCTGGGTACGCCTTACAATCCAGTATCTGATTTCGGAATCTCTGTTTGACCATGATGTAATCTAATTGAAATCTTCTCGTATCTCCCGGCCTGTTCCCAGTATACCTCATCCTCTTGTGATTCTTGAACAGGGTATTCGCTATTACTAGCGGAAACATGTTACAGAACTCAATTAGTCTTTCTCCTCTTTCATTCCTCGTCCCAAGCCCATATTCTCCTGTAACCTTTTCTTCTACTCCTTCCCCTAGAACTGAATTGCAGTCGCCCATGACTATTAGATTTTTGTCCCCCTTTACATACTGCATTACCCTTTCAATATCCTCATACACTTTCTCTATCTGTTCATCTTCAGCTTGCGACGTCGGCATGTATACCTGAACTATCGTTGTCGGTGTTGGTCTGCTGTTGATTCTGATTAGAACAACCCGGTCACTGAACTGTTCACAGTAACACACCCTCTGCCCTACCTTCCTATTCATAACGAATCCTATACCTGTTATACCATTTTCTGCTGCTGTTGATATTATCCGATACTCATCTGACCAGAAATCCTTGTCTTGCTTCCACTTCACTTCACTGACCGCTACTATATCTAGATTGAGCCTTTGCGTTTCCCTTTTCAGATTTTCTAGTTTCCCTACCACGTTCAAGCTTCTGACATTCCACGCCCCGACTCGTAGAACGTTATCCTTTCGTTGATTATTCAATCTTTTTCTCATGGTATCCTCCCCCTTGGCAGTCCCCTCCCGGAGATTCGAATGGGGGACTATTCCGTAATCTTTTGCCACTGGAGAGATCATCATGACACTTCTTCAATTACAGGCCACATGTCCTGTGGATACACGTTACGTGTCTTTAATGCAGTGGTTTCCATTGCCTTCTGCATCCTCATGTCGTTGATCATTGCTGACTCTTCCGCCTTTAGGGGGAATTTCCCACCCCTAGGACAAGAGAGTGCCCTGAACCTCTATCCGCTCCTCCGCCCTCTTTGACAAGGCCGTTGGCAGAATGAGGCTGACTTCTTATGCCGGAAGTCTTCGGCCGCCAATGCTGATTATTTATCAAAATTTAGGCAGTGGCGGGGATCGAACCCGGGACCGAAGACGTTTTGATTATGAATCAAAGACGCTACCCCTAGACCTCAAGCTTACCCCAAGGAAATCAGTGTCCTGAGGACCAGTGTCTGCAGATACAACTCCACCCCCGGCAGTCGAAGGAAGCTAGGATCATTCCATTTTCATTGATGGGAAAGGACATCCACCTCCTTAAGGATTACAAGCCTATTAACCTGCTGAACATTATCAATAAAATTTCAAATCACGTAGTACTCAGGTGCAAACAACAGTAGTTAATGGAGGACGTACCATACAACGTGAGCTTTGTGGATTCCAGATTAACCTATCAGCAGACATGCACTTGCTCCGCCTGGTTGAACAAGTCATCCGCAATTTCAGTTCCAGTTACATGCCAATAATCGGTAAGTTATATCAAATTTAGTAGAAGTATTACCGAAATCAAGCCACAATTTTATTTTAAAATAATAACTAATACAATTTTTGAATTTTCAATACAGCTAAAATTGTTTGGATATTAAAAGAACTCAATTCAGTTGCAGATACCACTGGTATTATGGTGAAGGATCATCTTCCTTTTCAAGGTACGAAGTGGCGTATAACCGATGATGTATGTCTTAACCATCCACATATTAAACAACTTGTTTTAAATACACAGAATTTTGCACACCTATCTGATAGCTCTAATACTCATACACCCAACACCATCTTAACGTAACGCTGTCTGTGCGGGCGAGAGTGTTTGTGTGTTTTAATGAAGGAGAGGAGCCAAACCGGCAGTAGCGTAGCTACTGGCGTCTCTCTGCCTTGATCGGCTGGGCTCTTACACAGGATTCAGACGAAGAGTGTCTCACAGCAGCTTTTCCTTTATCCTGAGATTTCCTTTCTTGATGTGCCGACACTCTTAACCATAGAGAAGGCGACATCTATAGGGGAGTAAACTCTGAGGGAATATCCCGGCACTACACTTTGGGAGTTCATGGTGGGATTGCTTTCCATCCAGGATGAAAACAGGCTTTGTTACGTTGCGCAAAGAAAACAAAAAATCCTGATGGGTTAAAAAGCAGTGACTGTGGTTACGAACAAGGACTGTGATCTGTAGGATATGGAGTGAACAAAAGTTGGCAGGAAAAATTGACAATATAATTAAAGAAATGGAAGTACGGAAAATGTATGTCGTGGTAATGACAGAAACTAAAAAGGAAGGATGTGGGTAAGAAGTCTTTGCAGACAATATTCTGATATATAGTGATTTGGGAAAGGAAAACAAAGAGCAGATTCAGTTCTTACAAGAAGATAGAAATAAATAATTGGAAGGAGATGAATGAAAGACTAACAGTATAACAATAAAAACGCATGGAATTTAACTGGAAATAACTGGGGTGTGTGGCTGTAACAAGGACGCCTCTTAGGAGAAGAAGAGAGACTTCTTCGAAGACCTACAAGAAGTGGTCGACGAACGTCCAGATGGAAGTGAATTTTTAATACTGAGGGACTTAAATCAACATACTGGAAAAAGATTAAATGATAACGACATAGGTCCATGGAGACAGGATGTTTCATAACGGTAGGGGGTTGATTAGTTTCTGTAATGTCCAGAAGTGTGCTGTTGTGAGTGACCAATTCCAGTGTAAACAAATTCATAAATACACCTTTGCTAATCCGTCAAGGAAATTAAAATCAGGTGTGAAACCAGCGGGTGATTAAGGCACAGGACATAAAATTAAAAACAGGGATAAAGTGTGAATCCTATCATTATATAGTTACTTAAAAAATTGCTTTTCATATAAAGACTATGACAAAACAGGAGAAGAAGAAAGCAGAGATTGTAGGAAATGCAATTATAGAGGATCTGTATTATATAATACATTCACTACAAGAAAAAATTTTGAAAAGTTTGTATCAGAATCAAAGTTTAGATGCCGTGTATGGGGACTAGAGTCCAAATGAACTTGTAAGGTTTCTACCTCATTTTTGGTACTCAATGAAAATGATATGAACTCTCTTTTATTCGATGTGTCATTCCTCATATCTGTACACTGGATTTTTTCAAGCATAAGTCTTTAGTAGCCGGTATGTTACTCCACACAGGTTCTGAGTACAAGCAATATGATCTTAAGTTGTTATCGTTGCTACCGCAGTATTCACCGAGACGTAGGTGAAAGAGGCAGTTGTAGATCATGTTGCTGAGCAGTCTGGAAATGACTGACAGAACACATAGATGCAAAGACAGAGGATGTTGCTTTCTGGAAATATTTGAAATCAAATGTTCAAATGTGTGTCCTACCGGACCAAACTGCTGAGGTCGTCGGTCCCTAGACTTATACACAAACTAACTCACGCTAAGAACAACACACACACACACCCATGCCCGAGGGAGGACTCGAACCTGCGGCGCCTCAAACCGCGCAGCCACTCCTCGCGGCTATTTCAAAAGTGTGAAAACTTTCAGTTAATCTTGTCGCTGAATAGCTTGGTCACGTGTAATTTGTCACGATTTTTCTTGATTGATTCGAGACAGTTAGTTTAATTATGGAGACAACATTAAACAAAATCATCTGCTCATATAGCTGGCACTCAAATTTACAAATTCACCACTCCTTTACGATTTCAGTAACGTATTATATGTCAAAGTAATATTTTTATAAGAAGTGCGTTTTGTGAAGATGACTGTAACTGCTAAGCAATCAGTGTGCTATGATAGAGTTTTTGAATGTTAGCCTCTTTTCAATCATTCAGTAAGTTTTGAACTGTGTGTCGCCGCATTGCACTCAGCGGAACATTATCACTCAAAGTAAATGATGCTCTGCACAGCGTATTTTTATCTCCTTTCATCGCATTTGGGAAGGTTTTTTTTAGCTGTTTTGCTGCTGCGCTGCATTTTAATTTTCACCACTTTCGAGTAACGCTTAGGTTCTGTTGTCACAAGGTAAGTTATGAAACCAGGTTTAACATTGGTTAGGAAACTAAGATTATACAAAACCATGCGTTACATTTATAAATTATCGACAGGGTCAGTTCAGTTAAAGTTCAATCCAGATCTGATTCCTTTGTCGGAAATTCTCATTCTTACAGTGCAGTGTTCCATATTTGCGTGTATGTCATATAGTGTTCGAAATTTTATTTCGTCAGTTCGGATACGTAAAATTTACATGAGCATCTTGGCCACTTATTATTTCAAAGTTCAGTTTGTAATTTTTTGAGGGAATTTTACTGTATTAGTTTTGAGTGTTGGAAAAGCAAGATATAAACTGCGACGTCAAGCATTGTAGCGCTTTTCACTGCACTGCATAATACAGAATTTCACAGAACACCTTATTTAGTAAGCGGTTTTAGGTTTTCTAATTATTCCAGGTAAAAGTTAATTAGAATACAGTCACATAATTTCAGCTGAATTTGGAGACTCAATTTGTAAGAACGCCATTTGAATTGTTTAGGTTCACTTCACAACAAAGACATATACAAAACTCTACGAGAAAGCAATTTCCGTACACAACAACAAACTCACACAGGAACAAAACAAACCAGATACATACTATTCTGTTTCCTGAAATAGTCGATTAAGGTGCCCTTAAAAAGGTAAATGGAAGGAAGTGTAAGAACTGAACAAATAATCTCGGAGACGTTGGATGTGGCTGCGAAGGAAAAAGAACTATATCACATATGGTTAAGCTCTGCGAGTGAAAATGACTGGAATGGATACAAAGTATACTGAAAGACGGCTAGGAAATTGACAAGAAAGTATTAGGAAGAGGCATGGGGAAAAGTCTGTGGTGAAATTGAGAATTCGCTGGGACATGGGTAGTGGAAACGCCGTGTGGCTTGGTCCTCCCGTCGAGTTGACCGGTCGCCTGGTGGAAGTCTTTCGAGTTGACGCCATTTCGGCGATTTTCGTGTCGATGGGGATGAAATGATGATGATAACGACCACACAACACCCAGTCACTGAGCGGAGAAAGTCTCCGACCCAGCCGGGAATCGAACCCTGGCCGTTAGGCATAATATTCCATCGCGCTGACCACTCAGCTAGCAGGGGCGGACTTATACATGGGTGATCGGTGGAGGCATTGAGGATGATTAGGAAGACGAAAATGGCAAGTAATTCCCCACCCAGAATGCAACGTACACTATGTGATCAATAGTATCCGGACACCTCCAAAAACATACGATTTTCATATTAGGTGGATTGTGCTGCCACCTATTGCCAGGTACTCCATGTCAGCGAATTCAGTAGTCATTATAAATCGTGATAGAGCAGCAGAGAGCGCTCTGCGAAGCTCACGGACTTTGAACGTGGTCAGGTGATTGGGTGTCACTTGTGTCATACATCTATACGCGAGATTTCCACACTCCTAAACATCAAATGGTTCAAATGGCTCTGAGCACTATGGGACTCAACTGCTGAGGTCATAAGTCCCCTAGAACTTAGAACTAGTTAAACCTAACTAACCTAAGGACAACACACACATCCATGCCCGAGGCAGGATTCGAACCTGCGACCGTAGCGGTCGCGCGGTTCCAGGCTGTAGCGCCAGAACCGCTCGGCCACCAGCGGCCGGCTCCTAAACATCCCTAGGTCCATTGTTTCCGATGTGATAGTGAAGTGGAAACGTGAAGGGACACGTACAGCGCAAAAGCAAACAGGCCGACCTCGTCTGTTGGCTCACAGATACCGCCGGCAGTTGAAGATGCTCGTAATGTGTAGTAAGCAGACACCTATCCAGACCATCACACAGGAATTCCAAACTGAATCCACTGCAAGTACTATGACAGTTAGTTGGCAGGTGTGAAAATATGGACTTCATGGTCTAGCGGCTGCTCATAAGCCGCACATCACGCCGGTAAATGCCAAACGACGCCTCGCTTGGTGTAAGCAGCGTAAACATTAGACGATTGAACAGTGGAAAAACGTTGTGTGTAGTGACGAATCACGGTAGACAGTGTGGCGATCTGATGGCATGGTTTTGGTATAGCGAATGCCGGGTGAACGTCATCTACTAGCGCGTGTAGTGCCAACAGTAAAATTCGGAGGCGGTGGGGTTATGGTGTGGTGGTGTTTTTCATGGAGAGGGCGTACACCCCTTGTTTTGCGTGGCACTATCACAGCACAGGCCTACGTTGATATTCTTGCTTCCCACTGTTGAAGAGCAATTCGGGGATGGCGGCTGCATCCTTGAACACGATCGAGCACCTGATGATAATGCACGTCCTGTGATGGAGTGGTTACACAACATTAACATCCCTGTAATGGACTGGCCAGCACAGAGTTTTGACATGAATCCTATAGAACACCTTTGGAGTGCTTTTGAACGCCGACTTCGTGCCAGGCGTCACCGACCAACATCGATAACTCTGCTCAGTTCAGCACAGCGTGAAGAATGGGCTGCCATTCCCTAAGAAACCTTCCAGCACCTGATTGAACGTATGCCAGCGAGAGTGGAAACTCTCATCAGGGCTAAGGGTAGGCCAACACCATACTGAATTCCATCATTACCGATGGAGGCCGCCACGAACTTGTAAGGGATTTTCAGCCAAGTGTTCGGATACTTTTGACCACATAGTGTTTATCTGCTGGAGAGCGGAAAAAGCAACTGGAAGAAATTCTGGTAGAAAAAAGAAGCGACAAGGTAATAGGTCTACAGCAAAATATTACTTTACATAGTGCAGAGCCTACAATAGAGGAAGGAATAAAAGAAGTACTGAAGACAGCACGGATGTCAAGTGGACTGGAAAGAATTGTGAAATATGTGCCCACTCAAATGGAGAAACTTATACCTAATTTGTTCAACCAGATTGAAGGTGCGTGGAGAGGACATACCGCGAGGCTGTTGTGTATCAACATGTGTGTCATCTAAAATAAATAAATAAAGAGAAAATAAATAAGTAAACAAATATACCGAGCTGACGAAAATCACGGGATAGCGATATGCACATATACAGATGGCGGTAGTATCAAAATGGTTCAAATGGCTCGGAGCACTATGGGACTTAACTGCTGAGGTCATCAGTCCCCTAGAACTTAGAACTACTTAAACCTAACTAACCTAATGACATCTCACACATCCATGCATGAGGCAGGATTCGAACCTGCGACCGTAGCGGTCGCGCGGTTGCAGACTGTAGCGCCTAGAACCGCTCGGCCACTCCGGCCGGCGCGGTAGTATCGCATGCACAAGACATGAAATGGCAGTGCATTGGCGGATCTGCTATTTGTACTGAGCTGATTCATGTTAAAAGTTGCCGACGTGATTGTGGCCGTACAGCGGGAACAACAGACACTGAACGCGGAATGATACTCGAGGCTAGACGCATGGGACACTCCACTTCGGAAATCATTAGTGAATTTCAAGACTGTGCGAGAATACCAAATTCCATGCATGACTTCTCACCACACACAACGCAGTGGCCGACGTACTTCACTTAACGACCGAGAGCAGAGGAGCTTGCGTAGAGTTGACAGTGCCAAGAGACAAGCAACACTGCGTGGAATAAGAGCAGAAAGCAATGCAGAACGTATGACGATCGTATTCGTTAGGATAGTGAGGCAAAATTTGGCGTTAATGGCCTACGGCAACAGACAACCGATGGAGTGCCTTTGCTAACAGCACGCCATCGCCTGCAGCGCATCTCCTCGTCTCGTGACCATACCGGTTGGCTTTAGACCCTATACGACTGTAGAACCGTGACTTGTTCAGATGAGACCCGATTTCAGTTGGTAACAGCTAATGATATGGGTCAAGTATGGCGCAGACCCTATGGAGCCATCGAACCGAGTTTTCAATAGTGCATGCGGCCGGATGGTGGTGGCTCCATATTGGTGCGAGCTGTGTTTCCATGGAGTGGACTGGGTCCTGTGGTCCAGCTTAACCGATCACTGGTTGGAAATGGTTATTCATGGACTCCATGTTCCCAAACAACGATAGTATTTAATGGGTTGACAATCCGCCATGTCACTTGGCCCGAATTGTTCGCGATTTGTTTGAAGAACTTTGTGGACGGTTTGGGAGAGTGATTCGGCCACCCAGATCGGCCGATATGAATCCCAATGAACTTTTATTTGACATAATCTAGAGATTAGCTTGCGTACAAAATCCTGCACCATCAACACATTTACTATTATTGACGGTTATAGAGGCAGCATGGGTCAATATTTCAGTAGGAGCTTCCAACGACTTGTTGAGATCCATGCTACTCTAAATTGCTGCACTGCACTCGGCGAAAGGAAGTCCGTCACGATATTAGCAGGTATCCCATGACTTCTTTCGCCTACTGTGAGTAGGCGTATTATAACGGTCAGGAACTACACCGAACATTCGCGGATTTAGAAAAGGCGTATTACTCTGTGGTCATCAACGCACTATGGGGAGTGACGGGGTGTACGGTCACAGAAGAGCAGCAAACATCCTTCATCACAGCAAATATTCTTTATGCGGAGTATATACGAGGGCTATTCCGAAAGTAAGGTCCGATAGGTCGCGAAATGGAAACCACGGTAAAAATCAAAAATGTTTTATTTGCAACAGTTAGATACACCTTGCAGCTACTTATCTCCATAGTCGCCGACCCGACTTAGACGTGTATCGTAGCGTTGTACCAACTTTCCCATACCCTCGCTATAGAAGGCAGCCGCCAGTGCTCTCCGCCAATTCTCTACGCTGGCCTACGGCTCGTTGTCTTGTGCCGAAATGTTGTCTTCATAACCAGCGGTTCATGTGACCAGAGCTGAAACTCAGAGGGAGACAATTACGGGCTGTATTATGGGTACTCACACATTTCCATTTGAAAACGATGCAGGAGCATCTTCATTTCCCCTGCAGAATGCGGCTGAGAATTGGCTTGAAGACGAAACAGCACGACAGTTATGTAATGTTAGCTGCATAGCTTCAGGGGAAATTTCTCACCAGGCCCCCGTACTTGGCGGCAGACACTATTTTCTAGACATCTTTACGCACTCACTGCGAGCTCAGAAATGAGAAGAGCGACGTGATGCTAACTGGGGTTATACTAGAGACACTACCCAACACATCTGTGCAAAGCTTTATCGGATTTTCATAGTCGTTTCCATTTCGTGACCGATCGGACCTTACTTTCGGAATAGCCCTCGTACAAGCAATCTTACATAGTAAGTAAAGCTGGAAGAAAACTGAATGATTGATTTCAAACATCGAAGGAAGTTAGAATGTGCTGCTGTATGTCGCTGAACTTGTTTACACTTTTAAGCAGCATGCAAAAGAGCTGTGAAATCAGTTCTTTCCACCATGGTACTATATATTCGTTACTATTTGCCGATGACCAAGTATTGATAGCACAAACTGGAGAGGATATCAGGTTTACGGTAAAGAATTTAATGGAAGTATTCGAAAGAGGGGAGGCTTAGAATAAATTGGAACAAAACAATCTAGTAGCTGTAGAATATGGTAGGGATCTAGTACAGCCACAAGAAATTATTGAAGTAGTAAAGCAGTTTAAATGCTTAGGATCGACTACCAGTACGTCGGGAAGCTGTGAAGTAGCTATGAAAGGCATGATACAGCAGACAAGATGAGTTAAGATGCTGGCGTTCTGTCGAGCAAGTCGCTATAAAAAGAAACAAAGAAGAGGATTCTGCAAAGAATACTTAAAGTGTACTATCATATAGTACAGAAGGCAGTGAAATATAAGTAGTAGGGACGGCTGAAACAGGTTCGGGAGCCAGGATGTCCAGAAAAGAGAGAAGAAGAAATGAGAAAATTAGGGAATAATGGATATGGAACGACTAGTCGTGCAGGGAGTAGAGAAGAGCTCTTTAGTCGTATGGCCATGTACGGCAAATGGAGCAAGGATGGTGGCCAAAAGAAATCCTGGAATGGTCCCCGGGGAGAAGGAGAAAGCGCGAATAGCCGAGTATAACGTGGACCGTGGGAATAATTGAAATAAGAAGACTACAATGGTCGTGAGTGCTTACGAGTGGGAACAAATAAACGGAAAATGCTGAAGAGTGGAGAAGCCCTTGAAAGCAGCTTATTTCTACGTTTGTATTCCTGAAGCCACCACGCAGATTGTACACGCTGTGAAGCGTCTATACGCTCACTCCTCCCCCCCCCCCCCCCGCACCGCCGCCCCCGCCCCGCGACGCTCCGCCATTTCCAATACTGCAATGATGTTGGTTTGTTCAAAGCTAATTTCTCGGACTTCTCCATCGTAACTATCACTTGAGATTTGCCTGACAGTAGGCAAAATTATTATCCCGTCTAGAAACCTTCCCCGTCAGAACATTTAAATCTAATCCTTTTTTGTGATACGGAACATACGTCCTGCAGCGCCTTCCACTGATGATTTTTAAACATCTTTGAATTGTTTTCCTGCTTGTTTCACAAAATCGATTTAGTTTGGAAGAAGGTTGATTACCTCTCTCCTGGATAAAATGCGTGTCCTTTGGAGTCAGTGATGCAACAGATGCACGTCGGATAGATGATAATGATGAATCCGAGACTCTGGTACCTGTTTTCCCATCATCAGATTTCTGTACCCATCCCGCAAAGAAATTGTTCCCTATGCACACCCTAAGACAAAAATAAACGATGATCCACGAAGGAACTATCCGAATTAGACGGAAAGCTGTAGCTGTGATATCCACGTGTAGGCAAGCAAATGATTACGATTTTTGAAAAATTGGATGATTTATTCACGAAAGAGAGTTTCATAAATTGAACAAGTCAATAACGCGTTGGTTCACGTCTTGCTGCTATGCAAGCAGTTACTTCACTTCACATTCATTGCTATAGTTGTTGGTTTCCTCCTGAGGCGCATCCTACCAAACCCAGTCCAATCGACGCGTTAGATCGTCAAAGTGCCAAAATAGTAGGAAGCCGCTGCCCATCTCGAAACGTTCTCAATTTGGGAGAGATCCGGCGAATTTGGTACCCAACGTAGGGTTTGGGAAGCACGAAGAGTTGTTGTGTTGTTGTGGTCTTCAGTCCTAAGACTGGTTTGATGCAGCTCTCCATGCTACTCTATCCTGTGCACGCTTCTTCATCTCCCAGTACCTACTGCAGCCTACATCCTTCTGAATCTGCTGAGTGTATTCATCTCTTGGTCTCCCTCTACGATTTATACCCTCCACTCCGCCCTCCAATACTAAATTGGTGATCCCTCGATGTCTAAGAACATGTCCTACCAACCGATCCCTTCTTCTAGTCAAGTTGTACAACAAGCTCCTCTTCTCCCCAATTCTGTTCAATACCTCCTCATTAGTTATGTGATCTACTCATCTAATCTTCTACATTCTTCTGCAGCACCACATTTCGAAAGCTTCTATTCTCTTCTTGTCTAAACTATTTATCGTCCACGTTTCACTTCCATACATGGCTACACTCCATACAAATACTTTCAGAAACGACTTCCTGACATTTAAATCTATACTCGATGTTAACAAATTTCTCTTCTTCAGAAACGCTTTCCTTGCCATTGCCAGTCTACATTTATATCCTCTCTACTTCGACCATCATTAGTTATTTTGCTGCCGAAGTAGCAAAACTCATTTACTACTTTAAGTGTCTCATTTCCTAGTCTAATTCCCTCAGCATCACCCGACTTAATTCGACTAAATTCCATTATCCTCGTTTTTCTTTTGTTGATGTTCATCTTATACCCTCCTTTCAAGACACTGTCCATTCCGTTCAACTGCTCTTCCAAGTCCTTTGCTGTCTCTGACAGAATTACAATGTCATCGGCGAACCTCAAAGTCTTTATTTCTTCTCATGGATTTTAATACCTACTCCGAACTTTTCCTTTGTTTCCTTTATTGGTTGGTTGGTTTGGGGAAGGAGACCAGACAGCGAGGTCATCGGTCTCATCGGATTAGGGAAGGATGGGGAAGGAAGTCGGCCGTGCCCTTTGAAAGGAACCATCCCGGCATTTGCCTGGAGCGATTTAGGGAAATCACGGAAAACCTAAATCAGGATGGCCGGACGCGGGATTGAACCGTCGTCCTCCCGAATGCGAGTCCAGTGTCTAACCACTGCGCCACCTCGCTCGGTTTTCCTTTATTGCTTGCTCAATATACAGATTGAAGAACATCGGGGATAGGCTACAACCATATCTCACTCCCTTCCCAACCACTGCCTCCCTTTCAAGTCCCTCGACTCTTATAACTGCCATCTGCTTTCTGTACATATTGTAAATAGACTTTCGCTCCTTGTGTTTTACCCCTGCCACCTTTAGAATTTGAAAGAGAGTATTCCAGTCAAAATAGTCAAAAGTTTTCTCTAAATGGGATGAGAAGTTCCGCCTTATGCAAGACACCTTTTTTCTCTTGTTTCACCCATACATGTTTCAGCACTTTTGTGCTATCATCAGTGGGTTCATTTTTATTTTAACTGTAAATTTGTTGTTATCATATTAACATTTTCGTCGTTTACAACATTATGTAAAAGTTGCATTTATAACTTAATTGGCATTGGCGAAAAATAACATACCTTACATTATATTATTGTCCTCTTATTTTGGTGGCTGTTATGCTACACAATATACAACATGTCATCTGCAAACAGCAAAACATAATTTATTTTTTATTTGCTATGTATTTACGAATGGAAATAAGACTATCATGTTTTCTTTCTGTAACTTACAGTTTTGAGGTTGTGGTATGTTTTCCTGTTTTGTTGGCGAAGTAAATGGGCTTACTTCTTTGCCTGTGTTCGTGTGGTAATGCAGTTTTTCGAATACTCAAAACATAAGCAGAGTTTTCGCTGCCATTACGTGTTGTTGTGGCTGTGTGGCGTTCATTTGTTTCGCAGCGTGTTCTGGTAGCTGAGGCGCGCGAGTTTGAATTGTATTTGGTGTTAGTTGTGTGTGGTTTATGTGGGTTTGCTTGTGTGTGATGAGTAATGGGGCAGAGAGAGAGAGAGAGAGAGAGAGAGAGAGAGAGAGAGATTGTGTGTGTGTGTGTGTGTGAGAGAGAGAGAGAGAGAGAGAGAGAGAGAGAGAGAGACTGAAAGAATGAAATAAAGAAAGAAAGAAAAGAGAGAGGATTTGTGTGTGTGTGTGTGTGTGTGTGTGTGTGTGTGTGTGTGTGTTTTACTTGTATAGTTCTTCTATTGTGGCGAAGAGAGTTTTGTTGCACAGTGATGTGTATTCATTGAGTACTTTCTTTCCTTGGGCTATTGATTTTTGGATGTGGTAGTTTTCTTCTATAGTTAATTTTTGGTATAGGCTGCTGCTAGTTTTTAGGATGTGAAGGTCAGTTTCAATGTTTGTTGGGTGGTGGTTGTGTGCTACTAGGTGGTCTGCAAATGTTGAGTGTGTGCTATTGCTTTTCAGTGCTCTGAGGTGTTCATTATATCTGGTTTTGAAGGTCCTGCATGTTTGGCCCACATATACAGATTGACAGCAGTTGCAGGTAAGTTGGTAGATGCCAGACTGGCTGTATTTGTCAGTGTTGGAGGTAATTCTTCCAAGTCTGCTCTGTATTGTGTTGTTGGTTCTGTATGCTATGTTGAGTCCTTGTTTCTTTAGTATATTACCCACCATTTTCTTAGCAAGCACGGAGACAACAAGAAGAACTGCACCACAAGATGATTAGTTTTCTCTAAGTCTACAAATGCAAGAAAAGTAGGTTTACCTTTCCTTAATCTTTCTTCTAAGATAAGTGGTAGGGTCAGTATTGCCTCACGTGTTCCAACATTTTTACGGAATCCAAATTGGTATTCCCCGAGGTCGGCTTCTACCATTTTTTCCATTCGTCTGTAAAGAATTCGCGTCAGTATTTTGCAGCTGTGACTTATTAAACTGATAGTTCGGTAATTTTCACATCTGTCAACACCTGCTTTCTTTGGGATTGGAATTATTATATTCTTCTTGAAGTCTGAGGGTATTTCGCCTGTCTCATACATCTTGCTCAGCAGATGGTAGAGTTTTGTCAGGACTGGCTCTCCCAAGGCTGTCAGTAGTTCTAATGGAATTTTGTCTACTACGGGGCCTTGTTTCGACTCAGGTGTTTCAGTGCTCTGTCAAACTCTTCACGCAGTATCATATCTCCCATTTCATCTTAAACTACATCCTCTTCCATTTCCATATGATCGTCCTCAAGTACATCGCCCTTGTATAGACCCTCTATATACTCCTTCCACCTTTCCGCTTTCCCTTCTTTGCTTAGAACTGGGTTTCCATCAAAGCTCTTGATATTTATGCAAGTGGTTGTCCTTTCTCCAAAGGTCTCTTTAATTTTCATGTAGGCAGTATCTATCTTACCCCTAGTGAGATAAGCCTCTACATCCTTACATTTGTCCTCTAGCCATCCCTGCTTAGCCATTTTGCACTTCCTGTCGATCTCATTTTTGAGACGTTTGTATTCCTTTTTGCCTGTTTCATTTACTGCATTTTTATATTTTCTCTTTTCGTGAATTAAATTCAATACTTCTTCTGTTACTCAAGGGTTTCTACTAGCCCTCGTCTTTTTACCTATTTGATACTCTGCTGCCTTCACTATGTCATCCCTCAGAGCTTCCCATTCTTATTCTACTGTATTTCTTTCCCCCATTCGTGTCAATTGTTCCCTTATGCTCTCCCTGAAACTCTCTACAACCTCTGTTTCTTTCAGTTTATCCAAGTCCCATCTCCTTAAATTCCCACCTTTTTGCAGTTTCTTCAGTTTTAATCTACAGTTCATAACGAATAGATTGTGGTCTGAGAAGCAACTCTCACCATATGTAGGCGGGCATGTACGCTCAGGATGGCTTGCCATAATGGGCCATAAAATGCCTTGTAGAAAATCGTCGACGTACTGCTGTGCTGTAAGAGTGCCGCGAATGATAGCCAAAGGGGTCCAGCCACGAAGAACAGTGTCATCCAATTCCTTGTGTCTGAACACATGGCGTGCGACAGTCAGGGAGTGGCTCCACCACTGTCAGGGGCGTCCCCAGACACGTCTTCGGTGGTCATCGGGGTTCAGTTCGAAGTGGGACTACTCGAGGTCGAATGTACCCGACACCGTTGCGAACGGTGTACAGAGGTCAATGGTAGTAGGCGCAAGGGCCGTCGTGAGCTCAGCCCGCTTTCTGTCAGCGCCTCTTAATGAAGCACGAGTTGCACGTCGGATCGATGATAATAGTGAAGCCGAGGATCTGGGTGCCTGTCTGAGAATGTCTCGTCTGTCGTTGCTCTAGGTGGACCGCTTCCTTCTTGACGCTGTGGTTGGCCATGGTTCACCCATTCCTGCCCACATCGTCGAGTAGCGGCACCCCTCCTACTAAGCCGGCTCTCTGAAATGCTGAAACCTGCGTGTACTGTTCACGCGCCTGTCTGTGAGAGATAGTTATTGTCCAACTGCTTATATGGAATGAAATTCGCAAAGACATTATGCCCAGGTATAAACATGTCCCTTGCTTATTATCCTTGGCAAATGCGGGAAATGCGGGATGAAATTTTTTTGCGGCGGCGCACATTCACCCATCGGCCACCAAAATTTACAATTTTGGATTTTCCGTTGATACCTCAATGAATATTAATTTGTGACCAGTTTGCACAACTCATTCGTGGTGCGTCTGTTTCTTCTATCCTAAAGTTAACATCACTAACAAAATGATAGCACTAGTTAATTTTGATAGTTGATTGAAGATTGTGGCATCAAGAGATATACTCCTAGGTAGTAGACATATAGCTTCGGGTAAATATCCTAGCGTAGCGTTAGTGAGCCGTTTTATCTCGTCTTTACGATTAACATGTGAGATGGAAATCATGAATACGATCAGTACTGGCAGATGTACATAGTCCTTATTTAGTTGTCATATTGTTAAACCGTCGTCGGAAGCAGTACGTATCATCTTTTATCTGTGCGTTGTGTTTTACTCAGTGAACACATATGTAACGCATTTATAAAATTGACTTTCAAATTCGGATACGTCCGTTCTCAATCCATTCTGATTACCTCTAACACGGAAGCAATTCCGAATGACGGGTGGTCTAAAGTAGATTATATGACGAATATTACGGAAATTGCTTCATTCAATATAAGCTGCTGTGTGCTTTAGTAGTAATTATTTTAAAAATGTCCGAGCTACAATTCATGTCATTATCGGAGTAATTAAGCATTAGCGAATATTAATTTGTCCGATAATTACGTATCATTGTAATACCTCGTACATCAAAACAAATAAAACCCCTTTGCCATTACGTGACGAATTTATCTCTCTTTTCCAAAGTCATCGTTGATGTTAATTGGTAAACAACAACACTTCTTACCAAGTTTGTAAGATTTTATAAGAAGAATAGATTTCAATAAATGTATTAATATGAAAGTGTGACAAATTTTTTTCGTAGTATTTTCTAATAATACTAGACATTTTAACCGTTCAGAGACAAAAAATACACATACATTTTCACAATATGTTAACTGACAGTGACTGAGTTTATTTTTGCAGTACACCTGGGTGACTGAGTTCGTAACAAATGTTGTATTAGGAACGAAGCTGAAAATGTAATTTTCCTTATCTATTTAACTTAATTTTGTTGAAGTTCTTCTTTTGTATATAGCAGAATATTTGCAAATTTACCCCTTCTTGTGGGGAAACACTACGGTGGTCACATATAGTGTCCGAGCGGTTCTAGGCCCTCCAGTCCGGAACCGCACTGCTGCTACGTTCGCAGGTTCGAATCCTGCCTCGGGCACGGATATGTGAGATGTCCTTATGTTATACTTGAAAAAAGAGACAGCATTGGTCGTATATTTTTTTACTATTGCAAAATCGATTTTCTGTCACTGAGTGACCATCTTCAGTGCTATATTGTATAACTTAAATTGGGATGCACTGTTGTCACTAAGCTTACGGCAATCACATAGTCTATGTGACAACAGTGCATCCCAATTTAAGTTATACAATATAGCACTGAAGATGGTCACTCAGTGACAGAAAATCGATTTTGCAATAGTAAAAAATATACGACCAATGCTGTCTCTTTTTTCAAGTATACCTGTTATCTGGTCGTAGTGCACAAGACAACATGGAGTCGACAATCAAGTCCTTATGTTAGTTATGTTTAAGTAGTTCTAAGTCTAGGGACTGATGACTTCAGATGTTAAGTCCCATAGTGCTCAGAGCCATTTGAACCATTTTGTCACATATATAAGGTATGAAGGAGGGGGCACGGGGGACTTGTATAATGAGAATAGTATGCCTAGGAATGCAAGGTCAATTAGTCTAATGACGCCTATTAGAGTTACCTAAAGAAATGCGCTCTATAACCGCAATGAACAATGTTCTACCTTTTGTCCTATTTTTGTTGCTGTAAGTACAAAGTTAGGTTTTGTGCAGCATTTGGAGATTAGCTCTACAGATTTAAGTATTGTGTAATATGTTCTAGCTATGTGGAAGATACTGTTGAGTCTCTAGTTTCAGAATTTTATGGTCAGAACAAAACTGTATACACTGCCTTACAAAAGAAGTGAAGCAACCAAAGACAGGGTTGGATGAGAATGTAACTTCGTGCACGTACTTAAATAATTAGAGTAAATTCGCCAGATGTGTTGCTCACAGACTTCAACTCAGTCCCACGGCCAGTATCCGGAATATCATTGACCAGGTGCAATATTCGTGGAAAACTTGCCTCAGGAAGGAATACTACTTAACACGAAATGTGACTCAAATTTTCCCTGAACCCTATATTATCTGAGTCATTATTCTAATCCAATGTCACACTACGAGCTGTTATTCAGTAATGTCTCCTGACGGTAACAAAACATTACACTCAGTGTAACACATATTGAAAAGCGTCAAAGCTTTTCTTGTTTATAACTAAAGGAGATAATTGCTTTTAAAATCAGTCATTAGTTTATTGCAATATATGAGGTCTGATGGAGGTGAATTATTGTGTCATCAAGCATCGGTAAAGGACTATGATTCTTCTCTTGGCAAACTTGGTACACTTTGTGCGTGAAAGTAATTCTTCTGATGCGTTCCTAGCTGAGAAGTCCGGCGGCCAGCTGGACACAGGTAGTGCGCCCACGGGCGAGCGCCCATGTCGGCACGCTTCACAGAGGGCAGGCCCCCAGAGGATTAGCGGCAGGCGAAGACGCTGCATGGGGAAGCCGTGGACATTCGCACGTGTGCCCGAGGCGGCGGAAACTACAAACTTAGAACCAAAAACAGCTTTGTCACGATTCTAGGTAACGCGGACGGACCGGCGAGTTGAATAGCAACAGCATGACTTGGGTGTCCAAGAATCTCAAATGGCCCCGGGAATTTCGGCCGTTTCCCGCGAGCAGAACACCTGGGAACGTAGCGGCAATACTCAAAGGGAGAAGTCTTGGTCTATTTGTATACTCTATCTCACACAGAGTATCGCTGTTTTTTCCTCGCGGAATGCGACGGCAAGGAGGGAGGAAATTTTGAAAGGGACCTCTTCATTGGCAAGAATCTCATGTTCGCTTTGAAAAATAGTACGAGCTACGTAATTGGCGGAAGGGCAGAGACAAGACGCTGGTGGGGAGCGGCTCTCTCCAGAAGCGAGAAAACCACTGGTATTGGGCTTTCCGAATATTGCTTCTGAGGAGGCAGGAGTTCACTCTTGACTGCTTCCGGTAAGTAGCAAAGATTCTCTTATCGCTTGTCATGAGACAGTGCACTTTGCATTCTTCGCAAACAGCCTAGAGATCAAAGTTATTAGATCCAAGTAGGCGAGCTTCACTCACTGTGCGCGTTATCAAGAGCTTAACGCAGGACCACATTTTGATTTAATACATGTCCGATGACGGTAGTAGTGTTAGAACAGTTTTGAGCTTTGTTTAATGCAATTTCACGTAGGTTTGCACTTGCAGATGGACGCATACCGTCGTCCAGTAATGATAACTTCCAGTAGCAGGTTTCGGTCACTATTTTCAGCGTAGGGCATGTTAGACGCTATCAATTACGTCGCCGACAGATCCTTGATGCAGCCGCACACAATCAGCCGACTCCACCGCCACGCCGACCACGCTATGAACGTGGTAATGCAGAAAAAGCCCGCTTTCCTAGCTGCACATTCTTATTTCGCTTTCTTCCATTTCTTTGCAATATGTTAGATGCTCATAAAGACGCAAGGCACAGTATTCACCGTTTGCCCGTTAAGAGAGCCATATGTTCAGCAATATTTTTTTATTTCTTCCTCATTTATTAAACCAGGTCAACCCGTCTCGTGTAATTTATTTATATGTTAAATTAGAATAAAGTCATACAATGCTCATGTTAAAAGGCAAATACCAGGGCAAGCACCTTATATAATTCACTTGTTGTGAGCTCTTGGTGCCAATCCAATTCTATTTGTTGCTTTTTTTATACTTTCTACAGTATCTGGCGACCCAGTTTTTTTATTTTTTTGTTTATCATTATTTGAATAATTTGTGAGTGATTGTTAGATGAATTTGATAAAATTTGAATAATTATTGTTTATGCAGTTTAATGCCGTTTCACTGAATAAACCACTTATATGTTGAACAGCACTCCTTGCATATCTTTTATAGAATTTAAATAAAATTCACATCTCTTTCTCCCTCCCACACGAGGTATCTTGCAATATAACAGCACTGCTCATCCTTGCAAGTTTAGTAAAACAGAGAGCAGATGGAGGGCACCTCACATCAACATTGGATTAGACTCTCAGCCATTAATCAGAATTTCTGTTTGAAAACAACGCTTAAGGACCACTCAAGACGCAAAAAAAAGAAAAAAATCCGTATTCATTTCCCCTGCCATTTTGGCATCAATCTAGGCGATATCGAGCAGACTCACTATTTTAGTAGAAGCTTTAGTCACTAAAGAAATACAGTGCTTTCCCTTTGCGTGTGCTATTTTTACAACACACCATAACACCACCGCCGGCGAGTTTTACTGTTGTCACTACACACGCTGGCAGATGACGTTCACCGGGCATTCGCCATACCCACACCCTGCCGTCTGACCATCTGATCGCCACATTGTGTACCGTGATTCGTCGCTCCACACAACGTTTTTCCACTGTTCAATCGTCCAACGTTTACACTCCTTACACCAAGCGAGGGGTCGTTTGGCATTTACCGGCGTGATGTGTGGTTTATGAGCAGCCGCTCGATCATGAAATTTAAGTTTTCTCACCTCCGGCCTGTCATAGTACTTGCAGTGTCAGTCAACGGACGAGGTCGGTCTCTACGCTTTTGTGCTGTACGTGTCCCTTCACGTTTCCACTTCACTATCACAATGGACCTACCGATGTTTAGGAGTGAGGAAATTTCGTGTACAGACGTATGACATAATTGACACCCAACCACCTGACCACGTTCGAAATCCGTGAGTTCCGCGGAGCGTCCCATTCTGCTCTCTCATGATGTCTAACGACTACTGACGTCGCTGATATGGAGTACCTGCCAGTAAGTGGCAGCACGTGTGCTCTTGGAGGTGTCCGGATACTTTTGATCACATAGCGAGTGTACCGGAATTTGTATTAATCTTGCGACTTAAATGAAAAGTCGACTTGTCAGAAAAGAGGATTTTGTTCAAGAAATATTCATGTAATCGATTTAACATACACGCACTGAAGTTCTTGCGAGCAATATTATCAGTGCGTTTATTGCTTGCACGATCGTGAATCTGTACGGTTTAAAGTGCAAACGGTTTCCCCCACTCGCCAAACATAAGTGGGCTCTGCAGTTCGCGAGTTGCACGTCGGGTCGATTTCGCAGGGCTGTTGACAAAACGTTGTCTCACTCGCTCAACGACGGCGTCAGATGTGCTTGGACGACCTGATGATTTCCCATGTCTTACCGAGCATCCTGTTCCTACAAAACATTTATGCCACTCATAAACTGTAGGCCTTCTAGGAGGATCTTTAGCGTACATGGTACGGAAAACACACGGAACTGTTGTCGCCGAGTTCGATTCTTCAAACCAAAACACACAGATGGCACGCTCGGGTTCAGTGAAAGCAGCCATCTTAAGCACAGCTGCCACTAGCGATCCTCACAGTTTGATACGGCACTAGCGAACTACGCGAGACAGAACTTGATTTATAAATTATGGAGCGCAACAATCAGTCGTCCTTTTTTAGATTTTATTACGCAATTTCCAGATTTCGGCTAGTGGCTAGCCATTCTCAATGCACTATTTTCTATTCTCGATGCATGTAAGTCCCTGTTTTCGGGCGTCAGTCATATTTCTTTGAATACAGTAGTTAATTACTAACCGGAATTCTTTTCAGATGCTTCGGTGAACAGACATAATATTAAAGCGAATGACGGTCGCACTTCCGCCAAATTAGAGGAGCTATTTCGGGTCAGTCGGTTGATTGCCGTGATGAGGAGAGGGTCGCAATCTGCGCCGCATCTCCGTGCCAATGCACTTGCTGCGACGGAAAAAAAATTCTTTTACATTATTGAAAGACAACACCCGATACATTAATAATAACGAGTCCACCGCAGCTGCTACAAATTTTTAATATATGTGGCGAAACGCTTCCGCTGGATTAAAACAAAGCCCGGCCGCGGATTCATACGTTTATTGAGCCTTTCAATATTAATTGGAATTTGCATCGCAATAACGCTGGCTGGTGTGGTGCACGGTAAAGTGGCAGCGCTCTGTGGCACCCCGAATATTTGGCGTACCACCAATTTCAGCCCAGCGCACTCCCGACGTCGCTTCCGGCTCGTTTTTTAGCACGCCAGGGATTGAAAGCGCCGCTGAACAGAACCCGTATATTTCCTACTAGAAAATTCTGTATCCACCTGCCTCAAGCCTTTGCAACGTGCGTGGAGGAGGGTACTTTGCATACTGTACCTAGTAGAAAATTCTCTGTCTACCTGCCTCAAGCCTTTGTAACGTACATAGCGAAGGTATTTTTTATTTTGTACCAGTATTAATCAGTTGCTCTTCCATTCATACTGTGGACGAATTGAGTGAAAACGATTATACGTCCTAATACGTACATAATAAGCAAGGCACCATACGGTACATGGCAGCGGACATCTTTTACCAATACTAGTCGTTCTCTTTCCTGTAGAGCGGAAAAAAAAAGAAACGAATGCCTGCACGCCTCCGTATGAGCCTCAGATTCTGTTCTCTTTGGGTTGCGGAATCGTTCTACAAACAGCTACAAACGCTACTTCTCTAAATTTTCTCAACAATGTTTCACGAAAAGTACGATGTCTTCCATCCTGGGATTGCCATTTGAATTCACGTGGCACTTCCGTAACACTCGCGTGTCGATCGAAACGGCCTGTAACAAGTGTAGCAGCAAACCTCTGAACTGGTTCAGTGTGCTCCTTTAATCCGACCTGGCGGGGATTCCGAACACTCGAGCGGTATTCAAAAATACGTGAACTTGTGTTCTATACGCAGTCTCCTTCATAGGCGAACTACACTTTCTTACAATTCTCCCATTAAACCGATGTCGATCGCGCGCATTCCGTACTACCTACCTTAATTGCTCGTTTCATCGGTTTGATATGTATTTAATCGACGTGACTGTGTTAACCAGTCCTCTAGTAATACTGTATCTGAATATTGCAGGGGCGTTTCTTCTACTCATCTGCATATCTTTATTTCCTAGAAGAGATGTACCTCATAGAGTGCACTACGTCTTTACAGTCTTACTGGAACACCATATACCTGAATCCAAAGGGCTTTCGATAACAATTTACCGTTCCTCCAACGTTTCCTGTTTCAATATGCATCATATCGTTTGTACATTCATATGTGTTATGCAGAAATTTGCCTAGCAGAGCGTCTATTACTTCGAACGATTACTGCTGGTCGCACTCCCGACTTCTGTGAATTGTCATTAACTTTTTATCATCGGTCATGTGACTGGTTTGATGCAGGCCCCACGAATTCCTCTCCTGTGTAAATCTCATTCTCAGCCTATTGTTTACAATTCCTTTGCACTTGCACCCAAAGTTCTCAAGTACTTGTTGGATAAATTCCAAGGTTTCTTGATTGTAAGCCATACTCATTTCGTTTCTTTTTTTAAATCATCTTTATTGGGATACTGATCGTAACTCATTTAATATTTTTAGAAGAAGTAAAATTATAATTCCGAAAAAAAGTTACATGAGAATATCACTCATCGTAACAGCAGATGAAGCTGTGATTGACTTAGAATGAGGAAACGAATGGAAAGAAATTCCGCAAAATCTAAACTTCACCCATGACTGACGGAATGCTTTCTCTCTTTTGCGTCGACTGGATAACGGAAGACCCACATTAAGTCAAGCAATTGAAGTTACTCCTACTGGGGTAGCCTATCATAAACTCTGAGCAGAAATGTGCCAATCGACACAAATTTTATAACGACAGTCAAACAGCAATCATAATTCTGGAGGTATTCTCATTTGGCGAGAGGTGAGAAAACGTAACGCACCCAGGAACCTTGTCAAACATGATCGTTTTGGTAAAGGAGATGTTATCTTATGGGGTGACATAACGCTGCATGGTCGAACTGACCTTCAAATCTTTGAACGCGGTACGTTCAACATTATTGTGGCACTGTACGCCTACCTCACATGAGTATTTTCAGAGGTGCGTTCGGCCCTGACTTGATTTTTAAGGATGGGAATGCGCGACCGCATCGACCGCGCGGGTGGAGGGACCTCTTGGAACGAGAGACTATTGCGCGTACGGATTGGCCTCCTCCCTCCCCTCCCCCCAATTAAATTCAATCGAGTATGTATCGCTCGCGTTGCACGGACGTATTGCAGCACGCCCCCAAGCACCAGCCGCTATCCACCGGCTGTCAGTCACGCTGGTGGAATGGGACGCCCTACGCAGTAACTCCGTACCAACACTGTGGACAGCGTGCGAGCACGTTACGGAGCATTCACTTACCTTCCGTGTCATAGTGTAACAGTTGTTTCTATGTGTGACCCACGTTTCGTCAAGGTGTGATACTTGGTAGTGACGATTCATGCGAAAGTTGTTTTCGTCCTTAATTTTTGCACACCAGTGTATATACATGAGCTCAGTTCGTAGAAATTGTTCGAAATTATTTTCACCAACCCACACATGAGGCTTAGGGCTAGAAGCCTGTAAGGGAGTTCAACGGCCTCTAAACGTTTGCTCCTAGTAGAAAATCACTGGAGGGAGCTAGCTTGGCATTGTTTGCTGTACAAGACCTGATAATAAACGAACTCTCCTACCCACAGGCGCACAGTTCGCAAAATAGACGTGGAACTGCCTAAATTTCATCAGAATAAACTAAGGAAGATGCAAAGTATCGATTTATAGGTGATATACTGCGGCCCCTTGGAAGAAATGGTACGCTATTATTCATGCAGAGTTCCTGCAGTATTGTGCAGGTTGGTTGGTATCATTCCAAAGATGTCGAAACACACACAATGCGGATACACCTACACGATACTGAATTGACCGCTAGACGTCACTAGAGGTGAAGGCGAAGGTTTAAAAATAGGCAGGGGTGTGTTGTGTTGCTGGCAGCGAGGCAATAAGAGCTGAATGAATCAGGCACAGAGGTCGGTGACTTCATACGTGGACTAGTCACTAGATGTTGGCGAAGTAACAGATCCGAGAGTGACATTTAATCCCTTGTATGGCTACTCAGGTCGGTTGTTGGTGATGCGATTGTGGAAATCGAATCCAGGTAGACGTCGTGCACTGACTGAGGTTATCGTCGAGCTTATCGGAGACTGGTAGTAAAAATCGCATGAAATCACCGGAAAGAATCTCTAGCGGGTTCCGAAGTGCTACATGTAGTGATGGTAGCACAATGACTAGGCGTAGGGAGTTAAAAAGAATGGGCTACAATGGTCGAGGAGCCACGCAATTCGGAAATCAGTACTTAGTGACGCTAGAGGTAGTGCGGAGACCGATGCCGCTGGACAGTGGATGATTGGAAACGAGTGGCTTGGAGTCATGAATCTCTGTGGCAATCCCATCGAGGGGCTTGGGCTTGGTGAATCCGTGGAGAACGTCCGTGCCATCATGTGTAGAGCCAACAGTGAAATACAGGGGAGGCGGTGACAGGGAATGGGCATGTTTCTTCTTGGTTAGAATGCGGTCCCCTTATTGCGGTTAGAAGAACGCTAAATGCGGAAGTACATGAACACAAAATGGTTCAAATGGCTCTGAGCACTATGAGACTTAACATCTGAGGTCATCAGTCCCCTAGAACTTAGAACTACTTAAACCTAACTAACCTAAGGACATCACACACATCCATGCCCGAGGCAGGATTCGAACCTGCGACCGTAGCGGTCGCGCGGTTCCAGACTGAAGCGCCTAGAACCGCTCGGCCACAACGGCCGGCACATGAACACAGTTCACAGCGTTGTATACTGTGTAATGTTGAGGAACAATTCAGAGACCATCATTGTTTGTATCAGTGTGAGAATGCACCCATGTCATAAAGCAGCATTTGTGAGGAAATGGTTTGTCGATCAGAAAACCTCTATTTTGTACACCTATAAATTCTGCTGTCTCTGCCGCTATCGTTGTTCTTGTTGTCATTGTTATTGGCATTATATTATTATTACTGTTATCACCATTACTGGCAGCAGGTCATGTACTGCCAGAATTAACTTTACTGTACAACATCCTAGTATTATTTACTCACATTTTCGTTATACACTCTCAGATCACTATAATACTATCTAATTACAATGAAATGACAACCCTTAGCTGCTTACAGGCGTTGACATACGTCGACGGGGACAGATGAAATTGTGTGCCCCGGAACGCGAACCCGGGATCTCCTGCATACATGGCAGACGCTCTATCCATCTGAGCCACCGAGGACACAGAGGATAGTGCGACTGCAGGGACTTGTCTCTGGCACGCCTCCCGCGACACCCACATTCTCAACGTATTGTCCCGCACTACATTCGTAGTGCCCCCGCCCATTATACTCATTACTCGCGGCGCGTTGCCGATTCCCGTAAGAGTTCGGGCATTTGTTGTGCATCCACAGAGAAGAAGATGGTCAAGTGGCCAGTGAGCCTTATATATATATATATATATATATATATATATATATATATATATATATATATATATATATATAGGGTTATTACAAATGATTGAAGCGATTTCACAACTCTACAATAACTTTATTATTTGAGATATTTTCACAATGCTTTGCACACACATACAAAAACTCAAAAAGTTTTTTTAGGCATTCACAAATGTTCGATATGTGCCCCTTTAGTGATTCGGCAGACATCAAGCCGATAATCAAGTTCCTCCCACACTCGGCGCAGCATGTCCCCATCAATGAGTTCGAAAGCATCGTTGATGCGAGCTCACAGTTCTGGCACGTTTCTTGGTAGAGGAGGTTTAAACACTGAATCTTTCACATAACCCCACAGAAAGAAATCGCATGGGGTTAAGTCGGGAGAGCGTGGAGGCCATGACATGAATTGCTGATCATGATCTCCACCACGACCGATCCATCGGTTTTCCAATCTCCTGCTTAAGAAATGCCGAACATCATGATGGAAGTGCGGTGGAGCACCATCCTGTTGAAAGATGAAGTCGCCGCTGTCGGTCTCCAGTTGTGGCATGAGCCAATTTTCCAGCATGTCCAGATACACGTGTCCTGTAACGTTTTTTTCGCAGAAGAAAAAGGGGCCGTAAACTTCAAACCGTGAGATTGCCAAAACACGTTAACTTTTGGTGAATTGCGAATTTGCTGCACGAATGCGTGAGGATTCTCTACTGCCCAGATTCGCACATTGTGTCTGTTCACTTCACCATTAAGAAAAAATGTTGCTTCATCACTGAAAACAAGTTTAGTACTGAACGCATCCTCTTCCATGAGCTGTTGCAACCGCGCTGAAAATTCAAAGCGTTTGACTTTGTCATCCGGTGTCAGGGCTTGTAGCAATTGTAAACGGTAAGGCTTCTGCTTTAGCCTTTTCCATAAGATTTTCCAAACCGTCGGCTGTGGTACGTTTAGCTCCCTGCTTGCTTTATTCGTCGACTTCCGCGGGCTACGCGTGAAACTTGCCCGCACGCGTTCAACTGTTTCTTCGCTCACTGGAGGCCGACCCGTTGATTTCCCCTTACAGAGGCATCCAGAAGCTTTAAACTGCGCATACCATCGCCGAATGGAGTTATCAGTTGGTGGATCTTTGTTGAACTTCGTCCTGAAGTGTCGTTGCACTGTTATGACTGACTGATATGAGTGCATTTCAAGCACGACATACGCTTTCTCGGCTCCTGTCCCCATTTTGTCTCACTGCGCTCTCGAGCGCTCTGGCGGCAGAAACCTGAAGTGCGGCTTCAGCCGAACAAAACTTTATGAGTTTTTCTACGTATCTGTAGTGTGTCGTGACCATATGTCAATGAATGGAGTTACAGTGAATGTATGAAATCGCTTCAATCATTTGTAATAGCCCTGTATATATATATATATATATATATATATATATATATATATATATATATATATATATATATATATATATATATATATAGGTATCCGTTCTTTCGGACATGTCCGAAAGAACAGATACCATTTTAGTACATATAATACTATCATATCGAAATTGTTTTTTTCTTTTTTCAGGTGACTATGGTGGGAAAAAGGTCCTGTATGTGTGAAACCCTGGTCTCATGCAAGAGGGAACCAAATTAGATAAGGTTAAACAAGTAAGTTATTTAATAAAACTAAAACTTTGCAGAAATGGACTGGCTTGCCTTGAGTGCCAACCCGCCTCTATGGAACACCCTCGGAATGAGTCAGGACGTCGATTCAGCACCTGATCCCAGTGTCCATCCTCACTACCTCCTCTCGTTTTGGATCTTGAGGAAGAATGGTCTGCCTCTTCGCCATAAACGTTCAGATTCCTTACTGAAAATGGACGCAGCGAAGTTCAACCGTCATAAACCCGAACATTGGACACAATCCCCGTCCGTTAATTTAGATGCGGATTAGATAGCGAACGTTGCAAACGAAACACGTTGCGACGTTTTATCTCTTGATTATTGCGCTTGTGTGTCGGTTTTCCCTTCGTGTAAACAATTCAGAGACTAACAGTTTCTCATTTAATTATTTCATGTGCGTTTTATGTGTAATAATGTTCGTAGATGAGTGTTATCAGATGCAATTACTATCTCTATTGCCCACAGAGTCGCAACGGATCTAATTGAGCATGTGTTGTAGATGCGATCAGCACGTGCATGAAGCTTCCTACTGACACGTGACCTCGACTTAGAGCAGTTTCTCAGCGCAGCATACAAGGCAGAAGTACACTCATATCCATACGGGCGGTTCTGAATCTGATGTGGGTGTGAGATACGCCTTCTTTTGCCCTTCTGGTGGTGCCTCTCAAGTGTGCATGAGGGCTTAATTAAATGAAAATGAAAATAATTTTAATTTTTTGTTTAGTAGCTGTCTGTCCGTAGAGTACGAAGCCAAATTTTAGAGCGAAACTGTGATCCATTATCTGATATAACCTTATCAACATGACCAACTTCTTTTTGAAAATGTTTGATGAAAGCATTAGATACTGAACGAGCTGTTGCTTTGCGTAAAGGTGTAAAACACACATATTTTGATGTCAATTCCACTGCTACGAAAATGTACGCAAAACCATTAGTAGAACGAACCACTGGACCGAACAAATCGACTGCAGCCATGTCCTTTAATTTCGCTGGAATGATAGGAAACAACGGTGCTCTGTGAGAAATCGTTGGAGGCTTAGCCTTTTGACATAATTTGCATTTGGCAAGAACAGATCGAATACGTTTTTCCATATTACTGAAGTAGCAATTTTCTCGTAATTTATGAAAGCATTTTCTGGGACCAAAGTGCGCATAACTGAAATGTGTAAACGAGGTGTGGCCAAATTGTCCAATCTAACAAAGCGTCTAAGAAAATTACAGACACCAAGGAAACTACGAACATCACGTTTTGTGGAAGGAAAAGCATAATTACGAATAGCGTCTAGTTTCTCTGGATCAGGAAGAATACCGTCTGTAGAAATAATGTGACCGAGAAATTTCACCTGAGAACGACCAAATTCAGATTTTTCCAAGTTCACTGTCATGCCAACTCGTGCAAAAATACGTAATAATGAATCCAAAATTTTGTTATGCTCACTCCAAGAACGTTTAGCAAGAAGATTGTCGTCAACATATGAAGTAATATTGTCACGAAGATAAACAGGTAAAATTTCATTTAAACTACGAATGCTGCAGAAAATATAGTAAGTCCAAACGGTAATTTCCAAAGTCACTTTTGGGTAAAATCGTCATATCCAGTTAATCTTTACCTACTGTCTAGATAGGTGGATAGTAGAAGAGTTGTTTTTATAGATACAAAGAATAGTGAAAGAGTAGGCAGCGGTGCAGAAAACTAAAAGGGAAATAGCACCAATTCAGCTCGGGGCCCTGTGATCGCTACGGCACATATTCACTTAGTGTAGTGAATCCCCTGAGGACATTAATAGCTGCACATAAATTTCAGTTTGTGACTTAGTGGCAAATTTGGCGGAAGTGCGCACGTAAATCGATCCAACCATGAACATGGACGTATGTCATTCCTAGAATTGCAAAAGATCTTAAATTTCCGAACAGTCAAAAAGTGTTTATAGTCAAATTTTTCGCCTCGTGGCGACAAAGACCTACCGCGTCTGTCCCAGTTTGAATGTCGATTATTGTCAAGTTCGCGCGCCTGGCGCTCTGTTGTTGCGTCCCGTAAATGAAACAAATTATCTTCTTCAAAGCCCTCTGCTATCTGTGATTCTAAATTTCTTCTGCTGTCTTTTCCTACGATTTCGCCTTCAATTTGTTTGACTTGCTTTCGTAATGCCTCAACTTCCCTTTTAACGCGTTCATTAAATTTTCCCTGATTTTCAACATGCTTATTTATGTTCTGGTACTCTTCGGTTTCTGCGCATGGCAATGGAGCTGTATCATCCGAATCTGTGTCCCCATTTAAACTAAGATTTGTCAATTTATCAGAAATCTCCTCAACTCTTTCCGATAAGTTACCTATTTTTTCTTTCTGTTTACTTATGTCTTCCGTAAGTGTCGCGACTCGGGTTTCAGTGTTGACACATTTGGTAGTTAACTGTTCATATTGTCGTGTTAGATTATTTATTCTGTCATTTGGTACGGATTCCTCGATTCTCTCAAATATTTCTTCCTTATCGTGTGCGCGTTGTAAATTTAACTCTGAAAATTTTTATACTATCACGCGATCTTTTTCTTCCCGTTCTCTGTCCTGTTCCTCATGTCTGATTTCTGTTGAAATTAAGCTATTATTGTGAGCCTTTAATTCAGATCGTAACTGCTCCATCATTTCCATCTGTTTTTTAAATTCAGATGCCAAATTTAATATTGCACTCATCAACTGCTCCATATCTTTTGTCGTTAATCTCGTATTCTGAAAATTTTTCGATTGTGAAAAATTTTGAACTGTTTCCGGCCTATTTTCCCGACTTATTAAATTGTTTTCAACTCCATTATTCATCATCCTTTTCTCCTCTGTTGGCGAGTTCGCCATCTTAACAATTTCGTTATTCTCACTATTCATCATTTTTTCCTTTTTCATCGATCGCGTAATCATTTACAAAATGTACAAAACTCGTCACTGTACGAAAATTACACACAATGACTCTTTATCTCCAACAATACCATTCACACGAAATGTTTCCCTCAAACACGATTAATCGAACAATTGAAATAATTGCACTAAATCGTCAAACGCGTATACAAGGCAACAAAAATTAAATTTTGAAAAATACCATTAGAAGAATGCTAATTACCAAATCTACACATGCAATATGGACTACAATTACTAAACTACAAATTACTACAACAATACTACTGTCTACTATTTTTACAATCAGAAAAATTCCAAGGGACGATCCGAAGCAGTGGTCGCCACGTGCATGGGGGCTTAATTAAAATACAATGAAAATAATTTTAATTTTTTGTTTAGTAGCTGTCTGTCCGTTTACGCAGTCTCGTAAACGGTTGGCCCTGACTAGTATTATTACGCAATCTGACTGCATAGAACAACAACAAAGAATGAAATGGAAATTTTCATTAACACAATTAATTAATTAAGTCCCCAGCAACTATAAAACCTACGAAACCAAAGCACAAGTATAACTGTTCTATGTGTGGAAGTATGACTCAACGTACGCATCTGGCACGGTTCTTCTTCAACAACACAAGAAATTTTAAATATCGTTTATACTGAATTAATTAAAGGAAATAGAAATACCATAATTACTCAAGAGAACCAGAATTACACTCTAATCCAAGAACTCAAGCCAGATGCTTTGTTGACTGAACCTGTAATGACGCATTATCCAGGACATTGAAATAATGAGAAAGAAAAGAAAAGTAGTTTGTTACCTTAATTTATATTAATGAAAAGCACTCTAGACATTACAATCTCTCCACACCGACTCGCTACTATCACATCTCAACAAGAACTTTTCAGTATCACATCTCAGCAAGCACTGCCTACTAGCACATCTCTGCCGGCCGAAGTGGCTGTGCGGTTAAAGGCGCTGCAGTCTGGAACCGCAGGACCGCTACGGTCGCAGGTTCGAATCCTGCCTCGGGCATGGATGTTTGTGATGTCCTTAGGTTAGTTAGGTTTAACTAGTTCTAAGTTCTAGGGGACTAATGACCTCAGCAGTTGAGTCCCATAGTGCTCAGAGCCATTTGAACCACATCTCAACAAACACTCTCTACTACCAGTTCTTAACAAGCACTGACTACCACGAGCTCTCCCCAAGCACTGCCCACTACGAGTTCTCAATAATCACTGCCAGTGGAGGCGGCAGAACAATACTCTCTAGCGCGATCTCTGGCGCTGTGGCTCAGTGTAGCCACCTTTCAAGTGTTGGCGCTTCACCTGGATCTTCTGTCTACAAACCGGAGCGATCGGCCATCAGGGAAGCTATTCGTTATGGTAACCAGTCAAACAAATTCGTACTGATAGTTACGGACTCTCAAAGTGTGCTGCAGGAACTGCAACATCCCGCGTTTGATAAACAGACCAGATGGTATGTTCTGAACGTCTTGGCGGTATTACTTCTCGATTACTCTCGATTAATCCTTCATAATGAAACTGTTGACCGCCTTGCCAAGAGGAGTAATACAGGATGCGACGGATTTTTACGTGCGTGCGTGCGATGTACCAATTGCGACGCATTATACGTTGCTGCTGCAATGCAATTTCTTTTATAATTTTTGTTCAGCTCCCTCTTTACAGCGGTAGATCTTCACACGTAGAACTCGTGACTGCAGCTACTTACGAGATCACAGAAAAGCAGTGTTGAGGAAACTGTAACCTCATAGCTACACGCCGGAGGCCGCTATAAGTAAAATTTGCTGAAAATTTTCTACGTTCTTTAAAGAAATGATTCGGAAAGGGGATGTCACTCGTACTTTAAACATGAAGTTCAAATTTAAACCTTCAATAGTTCTTTATTGCCGTTAAGCAAGATCATCAACCCACATTTACGAAAATTACTAAAGTTTCTGCTCACAGTTATCACCATACCTAAAACAGCCAGAACTTTTACATTCCCAAATTCCGAAACCAATTACTTGTAACACAGTCAATGATCGGCCAATTACTTCTGCACACGATATCCAGTGGTTGTCTTTAGTTAAAGTTTATGCTCGCCATAAAATACTCAGTAAGAATGTACTCAGTACCGCCACGCTATATAATTCAAAGTTCACTCGCGAGTTTCGTTGGAACGAATTATCAACACTCTAAAGTTTTCATAAACAGTTTCTGGTCACTACCAGATACCATTAACACTGGACCATAACGCGGAAGTCATCCCAAGACTTCATCTTACATATAATGCGAAAAGTCACATCCAGCATAACGGCCTCCAATCAAAGCTAGCTCGCGACTCCCCTCTCACTCTCCCACACTCAAAACTATATCTCCTCGCTAGGCGACCAACCGTCTCGCTTCTCATTGGCTGTCAGCACTTACGACCAATGAGAACTCACTTCCAGGGCGCGGCTCGCGCCAAAATCTAGCAAGCACCGACCACTTCTCTAGGCTCATTGACGTCATCAAATTAAGTAACACAAAACTCTGTAATTAAATAAACACTTGCCCGCGAAAGGCAAAGGTCCCGAGTTCGAGTCTCGGTCGGGCACACAGTTTTAATCTGCCAGGAAGTTTAAATAAACAAAACAAAATGAACTATAAGCTTTACCCTACATCTGGAAATTTATTATGTAGTCACGAATGATCTGGCTGTCTTATACATAAGCGTACATACTTGGACATCCGACATTCACTAGTAGGGGAACCACTAGTGGATTCGTTCCCACGTTACACAGTTGGAACACTTGCCAGTTCCTGTAGAGAATTACATGAATAATTTTTAATAATGCCGAACGTCCCACATACTCTCACACACGCATTCTCATTCACACGCACCCTAACACAATATACACATATTTACTTAGAATTCTTGAAATTATTATTATAGAAAAGACACAGAGGTTTTTTGAAACTAAAAACTTTCCAGATTTACATATGAACACTGAAAGTGTTATCGGATCATCGTATATAGTCACTGAAGGTGAACTATTACATCGCTGTATTTATTTAAATTCTTGACTGTCGGAAAATTACGTTTTTTTTGGAATTTTACTAACTTCCAAAATACAACTATTTTTGATCTCATACTTTGACATATTGTTTTTTTTTTCACAACAGAAGGTTGTACATCAAATATGACGTTCCTCAGGTTATTCCTTTATTAGTTATTAATACTTTTAGTTTCGTATAATGTAAGTGGCCTGCCAGCGCTACTCCACTGCTTTCACACGCGCAGCTGCAACAGATGGTCGTGACGTCAGTCTGCAGGACACAACTCGTCCGTTACTGACCGTATAATACTCTACCGGCTTACATTGCAGCCCACATACATTCTGAAGTAAAGCTTTTAATAGACAAATGGGCGATCACGCACTAGTTGCGACGCCACAAGGAGAGGCCAGTTACGCCCAATGCGGATCCCTTATACGCATCTCACATCGACACGGAAGGCTGCATATCACTGTGAATGCTTGGAACTATGAATGGCATGTTTCTCAGCCAGCTAGCGGCCATACATCCGAACATCTCCTGTCGACCATGGTTCGCCGTGGTGCAGCTTCGTAGATGTCATGTGACTGCTGTCATTCGCATGAAGCTGGGACATGGGTGTTAGCCTGCTCACCTATATCGTTTGACGATTATCATGTCTGGATACTTCGGTGAGTACACAACGGCAATAGTGGAACTTAATCACATCGTACTGGCTTGTTGCAAGTACACAAGTGCACAATCAGACTTATATAAGAAACTGGTTGCGAGAGGTTGCCCCCTTGCAACCAATGTCCCTATTTTACTCCACCGTTTTGATAAATATTACTTGCTCACATGCTATTTGAAAGCTACCGGCATGAAAATGTAATTTATGGTTTGCCGACGTCTCGATTTTCACATGGCATCGGTCCGCTTGGTGATTGGGTGTGCAGTTTTGTATTTTAATTTGCGTACAGACCTCTATTTGTACATAAGAATTTCATTTTTGCTCTCTTGTGCGTTTTATGTCACTTTTCTACATGTACTATTATACGAGGCCTGTTCAGAAAGTAAGCTCCGATTGATTGCCAAATTGAAACCACAGTGAACATCAGAAATGTTTTACTTGTAACAATTAGCTACACCTTTCAGCTACTTCTCTACGTAGTCGCCGTTCTGACTTAGACTTTTGTCATAGCGTTGTACCAACTTTTCAATAGCCTCATCATAGAAGGCAGCCGCCAGTGCTTTCCGCCAATTCTCCACGCTGGCCTACACCTCGTTGTGTGTCAAAATGTTGTCTTCAAAGTCAGCGGTTCATGTGACCAGAGATGAAACTCAGGGGGAGACAATTGCGGACTGTATTGTGGGTAATCTCACATTTCCATTTGAAAACGATGCAGGAGCATCTTCATTGCCCCTGCAGAATGCGGCTGAGAATTGTCTTGAAGAAGAAACAGCACGACAGTTATGTAATGTTAGCTGCATAGCTTCAGGCGAAATTTCTCACCAGGCCCTCGTACTTGGCGGCAGACACTATTTTCTAGACATCTTTACGCACACACTGCGAGCTCAGAAATGAGAAGAGCGACGTGATGCTAACTGGGGTTATACTAGAGACACTACCCAACACATCTGTGCAAAGCTTTATCGGATTTTCATAGTCGTTTCCATTTCGCGACCGATCGGAGCTTACTTTCTGAACGCCCCTCGTACATGCCGTTGGTGTTTGTCGTTTTGGGTTTTCTTTTATTTTAAGCACGTCTCTCTGTGTGCTACACTTCTCACTTTGTTGTATGATGTTATTTGCTTGTTCTTCACGTACTGTTGTTCGGAAATCGTGTATACCGAAGGGCACTGATTATTTGCATGTCGCTGGTTACTTGAGACCCTTCATTGGGAAAAAGGCCAATTTAAGTATTGTCAATTCAATTACTGTAATAAACACCATTAATATGATTTCCTTGTACGTTTTGTAGCTCTCCGAGGAAACATCTTCCTAGGCACCCTGTATTACACGAATGGGCAGGGTCCTACACATGTTGGTCATAATGCTGCCGCATAGTGCTGTTCGCAGTTCTGTTCCAACGTCATTGTCATCACCGCCGCCGGCTGTCTGGTGTTTGTCTGATTGCGCTTTTATTTTACTTTAACAGTGTGTTAGTGTGCTAACTTCGCAACTTTGTGCCTTTTTGCGATTGTGTTTCTTTGGTACTTTGTAATCCTTGTTGACTACGTAGGCCTCTAACCCAAAGCCAAAATAAAGAAAGAAAAAATACACTGCCTATTCGCTTCTGTCTCGGGTTCTTCGGCCGACGTTCATCTAATGATTTTTCCGACGTTTCGCCAGCACGAGTGGCTGGCATTGTCAAAGCTTCACCCTCCATTGCCGGTGGTGAACGTCAGAAAAATCATTAGATGAACGTCGGCCGAAGAACCCGAGACAGAAGCCAATAGGCAGTTTGTCAACAAGTGGCCACGAAAGCCTCAACAATTTTGTAAAGAAAAAATACTCGTGACCTTGGCAGCTTCTAGCGAGCTGGGTAGCAAGCAACTCGTGTCTGGAACAAGGGCGCTCTCCAGCAGGGATACTCCGCCAAACTCGTAGAGTGAGCGTCATAATGAGTGGCCTGCAGTGAGAGCTACGCGCATGGGAAGTACACGTTTAATGAACCCATTATTTCATTTTGTTGTTGTTGTGGTCTTCAGTCCTGAGACTGGTTTGATGCAGCTCTCTATGCTACTCTATCCTGTGCAAGCTTCTTTATCTCCCAGTACTTACTGCAACCTACAACCTACTGAATCTGCTTAGTGTATTCATCTCTTGGTCTCCCTCTACGATTTTTACCCTCCACGCTGCCCTCCAATGCTAAATTTGTGATCCCTTGATGCCTCAAAACATGTCCTACCAACCGGTCCCTTCTTTTTGTCAAGTTGTGCCACAAACTCCTCTTCTCCCCAATTCTATTCAGTACCTCCTCATTAGTTATGTGATCTACCCATCTAATCTTCAGCATTCTTCTGTAGCACCACATTTCGAAAGCTTCTATTCTCTTCTTGTCCTAACTATTTATCGTCCACGTTTCACTGCCATACATGGCTACACCCCTTACAAATACTTTCAGAAACGACTTCCTGACACTTAAATCTATACTCGATGTTAACAAATTTCTCTTCTTCAGAAACGCTTTCATTGCCATTGCCAGTCTACATTTTATATCCTCTCTACTTCGACCATCATCAGTTATTTTACTTCCTAAATAGCAAAACTCCTTTACTACTTTAAGTGTCTCATTTCCTAATCTAATTCCCTCAGCATCACCCGATTTAATTTGACTACATTCCATTATCCTCGTTTTGCTTTGTTCATCTTATATCCTCCTTTCAAGACACTGTCCATTCCGTTCAACTGCTCTTCCAAGTCCTTTGCTGTCTCTGACAGAATTACAATGTCATCGGCGAACCTCAAAGTTTTTATTTCTTCTCCATGAATTTTAATACCTGCTCCGAATTTTTCTTTTGTTTCCTTTACTGCTTGCTCAATATACAGATCGAATAATATCGAGGAGAGGCTACAATCCTGTCTCACTCCCTTCCCAACCACTGCTTCCCTTTCATGCCCCTCGACTCTTATAACTGCCATCTGGTTTCTGTTCAAATTGTAAATAGCCTTACGCTCCCTGTATTTTACCCCTGCCACCTTCAGAATTGATAGAGAGTATTCCAGTCAACATTGTCAAAAGCTTTCTCCAAGTCTACAAATGCTAGAAACGTAGGTTTGCCTTTTCTTGATTTTTATTCTACGATATGTCGTAGGGTTAGTATTGCCTCACGTGTTCCAACATTTCTACGGAATCCAAACTGATCTTCGCCGAGATCGGCTTCTACCAGTTTTTCCATTCGTCTGTAAAGAATTCGCGTTTCATATTAACATCATTTTCGTCTTAGCATTTTCTTTCCACCTTATTCAGAAATACCATAGCATCAGAAAACAGGAACACTTCTCTTCCTTTCAGCATGGGTCTAGAAGAAAAAATTGTCTCCTCCAATAATGCCAAATTTATGAAGTTATTTCGTGACTTCAGTGGATATTCTTTAAGGTGTGGCATACGAATAAATGTTCACATCTTTCTCTTTGGCACTGAATACAGACCGCGTAGTCTCAAATATCTCTTTCAACCACTGTCGGAAACTTAAACCTTTCTTCTGTCAAACGAAGCTTAGACAAGCCGAAAGAACAGACACCACGCATTCATATAATTTGATATACCCAGCTGGGCAATGGATCCCGCAACTTGGAGGAAATGGACAGGGAATGTGGATAGTTGGCGCTCAATAGGAATATGGATCGGCCGTGATGCGTGTCGAGATAGTCCGTGCATTTGCAGTAAATCTTTGTCCCGTAGGCGCAGTAGTTAACGCACTGCCTAGTAAGTAAGAGGTCCCTGGTTCGAATCGCTTTCAGGTACTCATTTTGATACGTCGCCGCTGATTCCGCGAAGTGTCCCAATAAAGCAGAAAGCCGTGATCCCCTCCCTTCCCTTTCCTTTCTTCCCCTCTCCACCTTTAATTTACGCATAAAGATGGAAATATCACGACAATTGTTCATGTAATGGTTAAGAGCTGAAGTATTGTAGACGTGTTAGAGCGTAACATTACGCGCTGATATCAAAAGGAACACTTTTTCTAAATCCAGTATCAAAATTTATTTTATGTTCCAACGTCCTTTAAAACTTTTTGTTTTTCAATGTTCAAAAAAAATGGTTCAAATGGCGCTGAGCACTATGGGACTTAACTTCTGAGGTCATCAGTCCCCTAGAACTTAGAACTACTTAAACCTAACTAACCTAAGGACATCACACACATCCATGCCCGAGGCAGGATTCGAACCTGCGACCGTAGCGGTCGCGCGGTTCCAGACTGTAGCGCCTAGTTACATGCGGTGATATTCCGGAACCCATGTTCGTATCTGAATTTATTAGCGTTATAGGAGGCTGGGATAGTGTTTAAGAAAGACAGTGATTGAAAGAAATGTACTCGTTTTTTTACACGGCCTTGTTCAGAAACTATAAGAGGTACGAAAATCTACGTCTACACTCTGCAAGTTACCTTACGGCGTATAGTGGATGGTACCATAGTCACGTCCCCTTTTTGCTCTACCACTGTCTCTTCACCCTTTTCCTGTTCCAACCACACATGGTTTACGAGAAGAACGATTGCTGATAAGCCTCCGTGTGGCCTCGAATCTCTCTAATTTTACCACCATGGTATTTTAGAGAGATACACCGAAAAGAAAGGAATACATTAGTTGGATCCTCCAGAAACGTACTCTTTCGGAACGTTAACGGTAAAGCACACCGTGATGCAGAACGCCTCTCTTGCAGCGTCTGCCGCTGGACGTGACTGAGCACCTCCGTGACGCTTTCGAGCTTACTAAATGAACGAGTAACAAAACCTGTCGCTCTTCTTTTGGAGTTCTCCATATTCTCCATATATCCTAACTGATACGAGGAAGTACAGGACGAGTGTGTCGTCAACGTAGAGCCATCTCGTGTGTCTCAATGACTTCTTCACTTATCTGTATTACTTCATATCTGCACCAATACTGTACTTCAATCTTAAAGCATTGCACAACAAACACACAGCAGTTTCTCGTCAAATAAGATGCAACATTAACGAAATTTAACATTATTGACTAATTATTACAAACGTTTTTTCATCTTTTGCGAAGAGAATCTCGGCTGAGTGAATAATTTTAGAATTCTGCTGACGAGCTGTTGCTTTTCATCCGATAATTCCTATACGGATCACAGGAAATCACCAGCGGACAGGCGGTTTTAAATATTAAAGAATGGCGGAATTCCGCTTAATAAAAACTGACGGAGGACGAGTGAACGTAGACTTAAAGGAGACAGATCGATGACGTGCGTTACCAAGGTATTTGAATACAAATGGCGTACTATCGAATACAAATGTGAATACTGTTTGCTAAATTCTCGAGCAACCGTAGCAAAACCCAGAAGAAAAGCATTTTACATCACGTGGATTTCGTTTTAGAACTGATAAACAGTGGCAATGTTTTAGAGCGGTACTGTTATTAAATGTATTCATTTAAGTTATGTTTATACCGTGACGAACTTCTTCCTTGACAAATTTGTTATTAGATTGATTATCAGAGTGAAAAAATGAGAGGAAGGTTTTGCTGGTAGATCAGTTTTCATCGTAAATCGCAATGCCTTTCAGTTTTTGGCTTGTGTGGGTGTTACAATACTGAAAATGTGTTGGCACACGGACAGGTATGGAACCTAGTAGCAGCATAAAATGTAAAGGTGATTCCGCCGTTAGGTGAACATTTTACGACACAGGACGCGCGTCTACCAAATAAAACTCTGCACTGGACTGGATTGATGGTCTCAGCTTTAAATTTATGTGTACACTGCTACTACGCTCTGCTTTATTTTCGTGAATACACTGCGAAATTTTATGACTTTTTTTATACATGTTATGTTTATGTAGTATACCAATCCATGTAAGACATACGCTAAATAAAACATAATCCAGATAATTCGTAACAAATTCATAATCCTGATCTTGAACTTTCTGCAACAATATTTAGGAGATAGACGCGTCTTACATGGTTTTTCATTGCATCGTGAGTGCTTTTGGAGCGTAGTTTTTTTTATGATTCTCTCTACGAATGTTTAATCTTTAACACTTTCATGACATCTGAAAGGGACACAGCCAGGGGGTAATACTCCGTCTCACTTCGCAGAGTATTAAGAAATATAAGACGAAATGCATCTTTCAGCTGTGAGATAATTATTGTTATTGTTGTTATTATTATTACTCAAAGATTTTGTTTTTAGTATTTAGTAGTCATTCTGGGTTTGGAACCGCCATATTTTACCACAATCTTTACTTCATCGTTTACCTTAGATTGCATTAGCCGATGTTTGACGCAAGAAATGGAGTAAGAGGCAGTCAACAGATGGTAGAGTGAGTACCAATTGCGCTAGAAATTTTATCATTTCGATAATCGAATAATCTGACTGGCTGCCAGCACAAGAGCCAGCAAGACATATCTTCAATTTTCATTTACTGATATTTTATAAATTGCAGGTCATATATTGTTGTCCGTCATCCTAGACACCCTATCGATAGTAAGCTTATTTCTGAAGTACATTTTGTTACATCTTTCAGGAAAATTGGAGTAAAGATACTCAGACGAAGCACTTCATGCATCTTCGTCTCCCGGCAGAAATGCGCTCCGATGGAAGTGATTCAAATGTCTCTAAGCACTATGGGACTTAACATCTGAGGTTATCAGTCCCCTAGACTCAGAACTACTTAAACCTAAGTAACCCAAAGACATCACACACATTCAAGCCCGATGCAGGATTCGAACCTGCGACCGTAGCAGCAGCGCGATCCGGACTGAAGCGCCTAGAAGCGCTCGGCCACTGCGGCCAGCCGATCGAAGTGATTCGTGCAGGTTACTTCGGTGCAGAACGAGGGCTCATACGGTACTGTTCGAATGACAGGCCACATGATTCATATCTAGATAGCGCACCATATGGTAGGATCTTAAATAACAGCGAATTCACGTTCAGTGCGGGTAAGTTAATAATATAGCACGTGTACCTTAATTGGTGTATCTAATTTCTGCTACGTGTTTAATGTACCAGGATTATAAGTGTTACACACATTAACTGTCTTTCGTGTGACTTTCTAGGAGTATGTATGTAAAATATGTTATGAGCAGTTTATAGGCTTATCCGCTTCGTGTATTATCAGTTAACGAAAAACTGTTGAAATCAAAGTTAATTTCGGGCACTGTTTTAGTATTGTAGTGAGCATTAGTCAACTTACAAGAAAATTTCACAGCCCCACTTGAAGAACACAACCGCGACCTAACCACTACTTCGGCTCAAGGACAAGGACGTCTTTAAAAACACGAGGTGGATAAACAGTTAGAGAATCTCAGTGTTCTGCTCTAATACGGCAATGTACAAACAGGCCTCTCGCACGTCCTGAATTTCCAATACAAAAACAAGACGCAGACTGCATGTTACACTACACGATGTATTCATTACACTTGGTTGCTGTAGGTGTTTCGGTCACTCTGTCATATTTCTATATCTACATCTTTATCTACAAACCCACCCTGCAAGCCACCGTATGGTGCTTGTACCACTACTAGTCATTTCCATTCATGTGTCGCTCACAAATAGAGCGGAGAAGAAACGGCTACCTATACGTCTCCATATGAACCTAATTTCTGTTATCTTATTGGATTGAATTCATATACGGCCGTAGTTTTCACTATATCATTTCTTTTCTTTTGAGCTGTAACTCCTGCCGATATCGCTAGTTCGCGCTGGTTTGTCTGCGAGAGTGAAGTTAGCTGGTAACCTCAGCGTTGGGTTGGCGGCGGGAAAGGACGCGGTGGCTCCAAAGGGGGCAGTCGGCAGTGCGTGTGACGGCTGTTAGTTTGGCAACACGGCACTGTGGGACAACGAAGCGTGGCGTCTTCCTGTTTGCGGAACTGGTGTTTGGCTGAGGGCGTGAAAGAGACCTACTTCCTGCCAAGGGCTGTCGTTGTTTGTCTGTGCTCGCCGTAGCCGGCTCCGGGAAGAGGCGGAGTTAACGCCTCACTGCGCAGCTCGAATTGATATTAAACGGGAGCCGTGTTCTCTGCTCCACGTCTGACTGTCTACTGTGCTCGTGCTCTGCGTCGTTAGGGCATTAACGCCGTTGTGTCCAGCACCAATACGAGCAGTTGTCTCCATTTGGTACCTCCTCCGAGCTCTTTCTGGGCTCTGACTGTACCCTGGCTGTTCCACATGTAGCATTAAGAATATGGAAAGGAAACTGTGCTTTCTTTCCGTGAGATCTCAGTTAAGAGTTATAATTTCGTCTTGCTAGTTGTTGTCGTGGGATTGTCCCATTAACATGTTAAACAAACGGTGTTGAAGCAGAGTTCAGAATTGTTTGGTGGACTAATATTTCTGGTGGTTGATTAAATCATGTACGAAACGCTCTGTTATTAGTATACCGTAATGAAAATTTACGGTTGCGAAATTTATATTCAGTGTCACGTTTAAGGTTTGTGCTTCTATGTTCATTTTGGAATATAATTTGAAATACGGGCACTGGCTATATTTACGTAGATAATTTAACCACTCGTGCCCTTGTTTGCGACAGTTCCCAAGCCCATGAATTGCCTACTGGCTGCTCCAGCAAGATTTAGTTCAAAAAATGGTTCAAATGGCTCTAAGCACTATGGGACTTAACTTCTAAGGTCATCAGTCCCCTGGAACTTAGAACTACTTAAACCTAACTAACCTAAGGACATCACACACATCCATGCCCAAGGCAGGATTCGAACCTGCGACCGTAGCGGTCGCGCGGATCCAGACTGTAGCACCTAGAACCGCTCGGCCACGACGGCCGGCCAAGATTTAGTTGCTGAAGCTACTTTTGTGTGTTCGTAGTGTCAAGTGCCCTGCCTAGGGTTCGTGTCCGGCTGTGTGACCAAGTTGGCTAAGCGACTTGTGCTGTCGTAACCTCCCCCCACGCCCTACGAGCCTGTGACCTCGTGATTTTTTAAGGAAGTTTCATTGCTCTTAGTGAGTGTAGTTTGTCCACACCATAAAATTTTTAGAAAGGGATGCACTGTTTTTAACTAAAACCAAGTGGTATGAGTCAGCGTTGGCTGTTCAGCAGTAACTGGTTGCTGCCAATTTGTTCAATGTATGGTAACCAGAAAGGTTTTCAGAAGTACGTTTGTGGCTAGTTTTAAAATGTTTGCTTCCCCACTACTTATTTTGGCTTTACAGAGATTGGGATCAGAGCAAGGCAGTGTTTCTGCGAGGATTTTCCTCGATTATTATTAGTCACGCACAAATGGCTCGTCAAATTGAGTGATCAATAGTAACCTTTCTTGCAGTTACCTAATAACATGTGCTAATAGTTGTCTGAAATTGTTTTCATAAAAGTGAGTGACACTTATATGTATCTGAGGCTAATGGAGCAAAGAAAAGCGAGAAACAATAATATTGTTGCTTAAGTGCTGTTGAAGTTTTGTTTTTAATGGAGGGAAGCATTTTTTAAGAACACGGCGTCTTGTAAGGCTGTTACCTTGCCGCTTTATTTAATACTGATCTAACCTAATCAGTTCATCATGTTTGATGTTACTCACTCTACGTTTATGCTAATACCACTGAGCCTTGTTTTATTTCTTTTGGAATAAATTAAAAATTGAAACGTGTATCCTCTATCAGACTCAGTGTTTCTACTCCAGCAGCCCCAGTGTTTTACGGACATAGTTTTCGGAACGTATAAAAACATGATTAATAAACTTACTGCACGTGGGATTAGCCGAGCGGTCTATGGCGCTGCAGTCACGGACTGTGCGGCTGGTCCCCCCTCGGGCATGGGTGTGTGTGTTTGTCCTTAGGATGATTTAGGATAAGTAGTGTGTAAGCTTAGGGACTGATGACCTTAGCAGTTAAGTCCCATAAGATTTCACATACATTTTTAAATAAATTTACTGTGATAATACGAAAGTCTCAAAACTGTAAAGACAATACAGTTCCTGTATCAATGCGATTTTTGTCATACAAATACAAGAACGTTAAGACAGGAAATACAAATAGTTTGTTTCTTATATGCCCAAAAAGAATAAGATTAGCTTACTGATTAATCAAGCATTTTTAGAACTATGCAACCTAAAATTATCACTTATGTGAAAACAGTATTTTAATGACACCTAGTATTAATAGTTTGTAGCGACATGTATCATAACTGGGCTCAAAATTGCTGTAAGCAACATTAAATAAATAAATCCCTTAAGAGTTCGTGGCCCTAAAATTTAAATACAACTTAAATCGCCGGATCCTTATACCGAGAAAAATTTAAAGTGTAGGAAAATAAGTGAAGTAAAAGGAATTTGTCGTTGAAGTTTCAAAAATTTCGCAAATATCACAGGATGCAATTACTGACACTTGATATGAACTCGAGCAAGTTTAGAGTTCTCCATATGACGTAGGGCACGGTAGCACAGGTATACTCAAACAGTGATTCAGATTCTGTCTACATCCTGAAGTCCAGCAGTGCTGTTACCGCAGCACAGCGTGCAGAGATGACGCACTCGGCAGAGCATAGCTGAGTGGGGAGACACTGCATTCAGAGTCCATCGCTAGTGGCGGTGGGAAGATGGCAGCGAAGTCCTGCAAGTGGCTGCTGGAAGAGAACTCACTTCCACGTGCTCCACGGCCGGTTATGTCGACTTTTTCGTAGTGCCTCAGTGGCCGGCGATCACATGTCGTAGTTGACGCCGCTTGCGGTGGAACGCCGAAATATGTGATTTCCATGCTGGCTGCCTGTAACGCGTCTCCACCTATCGATGACAAAAATACAAGAAAAATGATGTTATTCTCATCTTCAGAGGACTTTGATATGTCGTCGGCTGTACCTAGAAGCTAAACAGGCAGTAGTCAAAAAGGGTCTTCTCTCTGTCGAAGGTCAGTTTGTCAGTGGTAACGTGTCCAGAAACCCATCGTCAGAGCCACCTATCGCTTCAAAAACTAGCACGGAAAAGTCATCTTCTAAAAGCATCTCAGCCTCTGGAGAAGAGCACCTTTAGCCCACTGCACAGCACTACGAACCGCCAACCAGTGCCCACGCATAGGCAGCGTCGCTGAAGCATTCGTACTGCAAATCAGAATCAAGGAGGCCAGGTTACCCCAGATTCTCCACCAGTACCCATGAAACCCACGTTGTGTTGCTGTTGTGGTCTTCTGTCTGAAGACTCGTTTGTTGCAGTTCTCCACGTTAAACTATCCTGTGCAGACCTCGTTATCTCCGAATATCTACTGCAACTTACATGTCTGTGTTTATTCTTGGATCACGTATAGCCTGAGGTGTGACGCCATTGAATTAGTAGACCTGCGTGGCACCATGGATCAGGTGTAGTATCGACTATCCCTCTTCCGATCCCATTGCCAATATACATGAGGAAGAGTTGGTATCTGTGGACTGTGTCCATAGAAGGTCTTTGCTTGCCGACATATACACGGGTTCGCTGGCCCGAGAGGAGAGGTTCTAAGTTTGGGGATGGGTGGTAACGTCGCGACAAGAAGTGGTCACGAGGTCTGAGTGGCCGAACCCACGCGCTATGCAAGGAGGGTCTGCGCAGAGCGAAGATACCGGAGAACTTCACTTGGGTCAGTGTGGACTACAAGCAGCAGGCCGACATCTCGCCGGTTGGTTGCAACATTTGAGTCAGACGACCGCTCGTGACCTGGCTGCTCTCTTCTTCCTGACTTTCATCATCGGCACCAGTGGATCCATGGAACTGCTCGCTAATAAAGGAGGGTAACATTCTGTAGTCCTCGTTGTGATATGTGTCATTGTCTACTGCCCTCCATATTATTTTCTGGTTTGTACCCGAACCTCAGAGTTTTACTCGATCAGCTCTCTGGCCCGCTATAATATTGCCTTTCCTTTGTGGTTTATACCTGATCATTAATGTTCTAATGAATTAGCACCCGGTCATAAATACAGCTGGAACAATTATTGTTGTTGTTGTTGTGGTCTTCAGTCCTGAGACTGATTTGATGCAGCTCTCCATGCTACCCTATCCTGTGCAAGCTCCTTCCTCTCCCAGTACTTACTGCAACCTACATCCTTCTGAATCTGCTTAGTGTATTCATCTCTTGGTCTCCATCTACGATTTTTAGCCTCCACGCTGCCCTCCAATGCTAAATTTGTGATCCCTTGATGCCTCAGAACATGTCCTACTAATCGGTTTTTTATTTTTGTCAAGTTGTGCCACAAACTCCTCCCCAATTCTATTCAATACTTTATCATTAGTTATGTGATCTACCCATCTAATATTCAGCGTTCTTCTGTAGCACCACATTTAGAAGGCTTCTATTCTTATCCAAACTATTTATCGTCCATGTTTCACTTCCATACAAATACTATCAGAAACGACTTCCTGACAAATCTATACTCGATGTTAACAAATTTCTCTTCTTCAGAGACGCTTTCCTTGCCATTGCCAGTCTACATTTTATATCTTCTCTACTTCGACCATCATCAGTTATTTTGCTCCCCAAATAGCAGAATTCCTTTACTACTTTAAGTGACACTTAAATCTATACTCGAAGTTAACAAATTTCTCTTCTTCAGACACGCTTTCCTTGCCATTGCCAGTCTACATTTTATATCTTCTCTACTTCGACCATCATCAGTTATTTTGCTCCCCAAATAGCAAAATTCCTTTACTACTTTAAGTGTCTCATTTACTAATCTAATTCCCTCAGCATCACCCGACTTAATTCGACTACGTTCCATTATCCTCGTTTTGCTTTTGTTTATGTTCATCATATAACCTCCTTTCAAGACACTGTCCATTCCGTTCATCTGCTCTTCCACGTCCTTTGCTGTCTCTGATAGAATTACAATGTAATCGGTGAACCTCAAAGTTGTTATTTCTTCTCCATGAATTTTATTACCTACTCCGCATTTTTCTTTTGTTTCCTTTATTGCTTGCTCAATATACAGATTGAATAACATCGGGGAGAGGCTACAACCCTGTCTCACTCCCTACCTAACCACTGCTTCCCTTTCATGCCCCTCGACTCTTATAACTGCCATCTGGTTTCTGGTTTCTGGTTGTAAATAGCCTTTCGCTCCCTGTATTTTACCCCTGCCACCTTTATAACTTGAAAGAGAGTATTCCTGTCAACACCGTCAAAAGCTTTCTCTAAGTCCACAAACGCTACAAACGTAGGTTTGCCTTTCCTTAATCTTTCTTCCACGATAAGTCGTAAGGTCAGTATTGCCTCACGTGTTCCAATATTTCTACGGAATCCAAACTGATCTTCCCCGAGGTCGGCTTCTATCAGTGCTTCCATTCGTCTGTAAAGAATTCGTATTAGTGTTTTGCAGCTGTGACTTATTAAACTGATAGTTCGGTAATTATCACATCTGTCAACACCTTCTTTCTTTGGGATTGGAATTATTATATTCTGCTTGAAGTCTGAGGGTATTTCGCCTGTCTCATACATCTTGCTCACCAGATGGTAGAGTTTTGTCAGGACTGGCTCTCCCAAGGGCGTCAGTAGTTCTAATGGAATGTTGTCTACTCCCGGGGCCTTGTTTCGACTCAGGTCTTTCAGTGCTCTGTCAAACTCTTCACGCAGTATCGTATCGCCCATTTCTTCTTCATCTACCTCCTCTTCCATTTCCATAATATTGTCCTCACGTACGTCGCCCTTGTATAGACTATATACTCCTTCCACCCTTCTTTGCTTAGAACTGCGTTTCCATCTGAGCTCATGATATTCATACAAGTGGCTCTCTTTTCTCCAAAGGTTTTAATTTTTCTGTAGGCAGTATCTATCTTACCCCTAGTGAGATAAGCCTCTACATCCTTACATTTGTCCGCTAGCCATCCCTGCTTAGCCATTTTGCACTTCCTATCGATCTCATTTTTGAGACGTTTCTATTCCTTTTTGCCTGCTTCATTTACAGCATTTTTTATATTTTCTCCATACATCGATTAAATTCAATATGTCTTCTGTTACCTAAGGATTTCTACTAGCCCTCGTCGTTTTACCTACTTGATCGTCTGCTGCCTTCACTACTTCATCCCTCAGAGCTACCCATTCTTCTTCTACTGTACTTCTTTCCCCCCATTCCTGTCAATTGTTCTCTTATGCTCTCCCTGAAACTCTGTACAACCTCTGGTTTAGTCAGTTTATCCAGGTCCCATCTTCTTAAATTCCCACCTTTTTGTAGTTTCTTCAGTTTTAATCTACGGTTCATACCCAATACATTGTGGCCAGAGTCCACATCTGCCCCTGGAAATGTGTTACAGTTTAAAACCTGGTTCCTAAACCTCTGTCTTACCATTATATAATCTATCTGATACCTTCTAGTATCTCCAGGATTCTTCCACGTATACAACCTTCTTTCATGATTCTCGAACGAAGTGTTAGCTATGATTAAGTTATGCTCTGTGCAAAACTCTACCAGGTGGCTTCCTCTTTCATTTCTTAGCCCCAATCCATATTCACCTAATATGTTTCCTTCTCCCTTTTCCTATTCTCGAATTCCAGTCACCCATGACTATTAAATTTTCGTCTCCCTTCACTATCTGAATAATTTCTTTTATCTCATCATACATTTCATCAATTTCTTCATCATCTGCAGAGCTAGTTGGCATATAAACTTGTACTGCTGTAGTAGGCGTGAGCTTCGTGTCTATCTTGGCCCAATAATGCTTTCACTATGCTGTTTGTAGTAGCTTACCCGCACAGCTATTTTTTTATTCATTATTAAACCTACTCCAGCATTACTCCTATTTGGTTTTGTATTTGTAACCCTGTAATCACCTGACCAAAAGTCTTGTTCCTCCTGCCACCGAACTTCACTAATTCCCACTATTTCTAACTTTAACCTATCCATTTCCCTTTTTAAATTTTCTAACCTACCTGCCCGATTAAGGGATCTAACATTCCACGCTCCGATCCGTAGAACGCCAGTTTTCTTTCTCCTGATAACGACGTCCTCTTGAGTTGTCTCCGCCCGGAGATCCGAATCGGGGACAAATTTACCTCCGGAATATTTTACTCTAGATGACGCCATCAACATTTAATCATACAGTAACGCTGGATGCCCTCGGGAAAAATTATGGCTGTAGTTTCCCCTTGCTTTCAGCCGTTCGCAGTACCATAACAGCAAGGCCGTTTAGGTTAATGTTACAAGGCCAGATCAGTCAATCATCCAGACTGTTGCACCTGCAACTACTGAAAAAGCTGCTGCCCCTCTTCAGGAAGCACACGTTTGTCTGGCCTCTCAACAGATACCCCTCCGTTGTGGTTGCACCTACGGTCCGGCCATCTGTATCGCTGAGGCACGCGAGCTTCCCCACCAACGGCAAGGTCGATGGTTCATGGAGGGAGGGGGGGGGGACAATTATACTAAGGCACATGTTGTTGTTAAACAAACAGGGGTCTTGCAGTTCGATTTAGATGTTAACCGGTCCTGTTCTTTGACTGTAACTGCATTTCTCAGTCATCAGTTACAATCTGAGCAGTCTGTTGTACAAAGCTGTGCGTTGCTGTGTTCGAAAGACCGGGTCGTTATTGGTGTATTTTAGCTGGATATTGTGCTTCCGCCGAGTGAGTTCTCTTGTAATAAGTGTTCACAAGTAATGTTTTAAGACGTTCCTTCAGAGCGGTCTTAATAACCGACAATCAGTTTAACTTTGAAGATATTAACTGCCACCTGTCACCAGGGCTTTAGTCAAAAGGTTGTCAAAAGGTACGGGTTGGGATGCAGTCGCACTTTGGTTGCAGATTGAAATTAAGAGGTTGGTCGCTTCGAAGTAAGTCATATCTTTGTCATATTGTTTCCTAATCTGTTTAACCTTTAAACACAGGTGCGCATCTTAACCCCAAACCTTTTGACTGAAAGCTTTCAAATTAAAAGTTATGTCATCTGTTTTGAGTAATTGAATCACTATTGTCAATGTTGCTTATATAGTTGTCATGTGTTGCAGAAGGGCATTTAATAACAGAGATTGTGTCCAGCGCGGTAGTAAACACCACTGTTTCACCAGATAAAGGGCGGGCTGCAGGTCCGGCCGTCTTGTAATCATTGTCATATTGTTTGCTGTTTGCATTTCTTTTGCAAAAGCTTATTCATCTTAAGGTTTAAGGTTAAAAAAAGTTTGCAAATTTGTTCAATTAAAAAAAAGAAAAGTTTATTGTTATATATTGTGAAATAAACAGGTTGTAGGAAAAGTTACGCCGGCCGTCGTGGCCGAGAGGTTCTAGGCGCTTCAGTCGGGAACCGCGCTGCTGCTACTGTCTCAGGTTCGAATCCTGGCTCGGGCATGGATGTGTGTGCTGTCCTTGGGTTAGTTAGGTTTAAGTAGTTCTAAGGGAGTAATGACCACAGATGCTAAGTCTCATCCTACTTAGAGCCATTTGAACTTTTTTTAATTTTATTTTTTTATTGGTGTGTCCTCCCTTCCACGTTTTCCTTAATTCCAATAAGTACCACGTTTCATTGGTAGCAGAGTGTGGTTGTCGACCCATTAGCGGGGGGTTTTCACGAGTTTCATATCACGGAGCCTGCTTCAGTCTAAATTTTATATTTTAGTCTTTCGTGACATTGTCTTATTATTCTCTTTTGTCACAGCCGCACCATTGATCTACGTCAGTGCCCTGGTATTTCGTACCTAACACGTGATCAATTCGATTATGAATTGAGACAACCATATATTATTGGCGCGTGCAGTACTCCCGCGAATCGTTGTTTGAATATGTAGAGCGGGTTCGTGAGGCACTACGTATGGATGTTCACGAGGCGAATTTAGTTGTTAATGTCTTGGAGGATATTCGTCCTGAAGATAGGTCTTGGATCTTTCCTCGTCCGGTCACTCTACGTGAGTTAGAGAATCTTGTTATCTCTGTTATGAAATTGTCTTTTTCCGCCAACCAGCGAAATTAGTTAGCAGGGAGACATCACAGCTTATCTAACTCCGGGTCAGAGAATAGCATGATACACTACTGGCCATTAAAATTGTTACACCACAAAGATGACATGTTACAGACGCGAAAATTAACCGACAGGAAGAAGATGCAGTGATATGCAAATGATTAGCTTTTCAGGGCATTCACAAAACGTTGGCGCCAGTGGCGACACCTACAACGTGCTGACATGAGGAAAGTTTCCAACCGATTTCTCATACACAGCCGGCAGCTAGTGGCCATGCGGCGTTGGCGCTTCAGTCTGGAACCGCGTGATCGCTACGGTCGCAGGTTCGAATCCTGCCTTGAGGATGGATGTGGGTGATGTCCTTAGGTTAGTTAGGTTTAAGTAGTTCTAAGTTATAGGGGACTGATGACCTCAGATGTTAAGTCCCATAGTGCTCAGAGCCATTTGAACCATTTTTTTCTCATACACAAACAGAAGTTGACCGGCGTTGCCTGGTGAAACGTTCTTGTGATGCCTCGTGTAAGGAGGAGAAATGCGTAGCATTACGTTTCCGACTTTGATAAAGGTCGGATTGTAGCCTATCGCGATTGCGGTTTATCGTATCGCCACACTGCTGCTTGCGTTGGTCGAGATTCAATGACTGTTAGCAGAATATGGAATCGGTGGGTTCAGGAGGGTAATACGGAACGCCGTGCTGGATCCCAACGGCCTCGTATCACTAGCAGTCAAGATGACAGGCATCTAAACTGCATGGCTGTAACGGATCGTGTAGCCACGTCTCGATTCCTGAGTCAAGAGACGTTTACAAGACAACAACCATCTGCGAGAAAAGTTCGACGACGTTTGCAGCAACATGTACCATCAGCTCGGAGACCATGGCTGCAGTTACCCTTGACGCTGCATCACAGACGGGAGCTCCTGCGATGGTGTACTCAACGACTAACCTGTGTGCACGAATGACAAAACGTTTCGGATGAAGCCAGGTTCTGTTTACAGCATCATGATGGTCGCATCCGTGTTTTGCGACATCGCGGTGAACGCACATTGGAAGTATGTATTCGTCATCGCCATACTGGCGTATCACCCGGCGTGATGTTATGGGGTGCCATAGGTTACACGTCTCGGTCATCTCTTGTTCTCATTGACGGCACTTTGAACAGTGGACCTTACACTTTAGTATAATATATTTGTCCAATGAATACCCGTTTATCATCTGCATTTCTTCTTGGTGTAGCAATTTTAAAGGCCAGTAGTGTAGGTAGAGCGCGCGGGTCAATGAAATCAGGGGTTTGCTTTAGATGTGGCACTGGTAACCATTTAGTACGGGGATTTCCGGTTCCCAGGACGGCTCGCGCTGAGAAATGACGCCAGGCGGGGGCGGGGTCGCATCCTCGGAGAGAGGGGTAGTGTAGTCGTATACAGGCAGCCACCACGCGTACCTTACCATTTGTTTGTGCGACTGTAGGTCATGACCCGTTGTGTAGGTTACTAGATTCAGGCAGCTCTATGTCACTCCTTAATAACAAGTGATTTATTGATTATGGACAGTTATGTAGATTATCTCCAGTACTTCCCTCGATCGAGAGATGTCGGGTGACCAATGGCCAAGAGTTACCTCTGCGCTGGGATCTGCGAGGAACTCTTTCCGCCGGCCGTTGTGGCCGAGCGGTTCTAGGCCCTGCAGTCTGGAACCGTGCCACTGCTACGGTCACAGGATCGAATCCTGCCTCGGGCATGGATGTGTGTGATGTCCTTAGGTTAGTTAGGTTTAAGTAGTTCTAAGTTCTAGGGGCTGATGACCAAGTTAAGTCTCATAGTGCTCAGAGCCATTTGAACCAATTTTTTGAAATCTTTCAGTGTGTGAATTGTCTTCGCCTGGCAACTTTTTATTAGTTAAGGGACTGGTGTCTCACTTAATTCTAGGGCATGATTTCATTCGTGAGACGGTACGGTGTTAGATTTTCGTATCCGTACCTTTTATTGCAAATTTTCCCCCAACCATCGAATAGCCTTTTGTTCATGTGCTCATGTCGGGATGGGACGTGACACCAGTAGCAATACGTAGACCACCTCTCTAGTCAACAAGGGAAGCAGTTAAACGAACTTTTTGGAGAATTTGCTGACGTACTTTGTGACAGGTTGAGTGTTACAGACGTCATTAGATACCATATTCGTGTAGTGGATGACGTGCTGGTTCGCCAGTCTCCATTTCGCTTGTCACCACTTAAGATACTGTGGCACAAATCTGAGGGCTTGTTAAAAGACGGAGTAATAAGACCGTCCTCCTTCCTCTACGCTACCACCGTTTTCTTACTACCTAAAGATCAGGCGTAAGATTTCCGACCTGTGGTTGATTACAGGCTTCTCAATAAGAAGGTAATCTAGGAATCGGTGCCACTGCCAGATCTCCACAAATGTTTCACCTGGTTTTCTGGAGAATCTTGGTTTACGGTCCTAGAACTTAATCAGGCTTATTACCAGATGCCATTAACGGAGGTATGTATGCATCTCACGTCCTTCGCCACGGACTGGAATTTATATTTCAACCGGGTTCCGTTTGGTTTGTCAACGGGTGCAGCAATTTTATCCCGTTCATTGGATACAGTTTAATTCTATCTTCTATTATTTGGACAAAGTGGCCATATTTAATGTCTTCTTTGAAGAACATTTAGAGCACATCCGGAAGGCACTATCCAGGGTAAGGGATGCAGGGCTGACTGTGATTCCTTCAAAGATAACCTTAGCTAAGCGCCAAGTGTCAGTTTTGAGTCACTTGGTGTCCGGAGAAGTTGCCCGATTTGTAGGAATGGCTAACTATTTCCGCAGATTTGTCCCAAACTTTGGACAACTTGCAACTCCGTTAAATTTGTTACGCAGAAATAATGCGAAATTCCTTTGGTGTAAAAGTCAGCAGGCAGCCTTTGAAGAAATTAAAACTGCGATTGCCAACCAACCGGTTTTAGCCGTACCTCATTTTAAGAAATGATTTGTGGTCCAGAATGATGTTTGGAATACTGGTATGGCGGCAGTTCTTTTACAGGAAGATCAAGATATCAGACGACCATTAGCATTTGCTTCCCGACGTCTCGAGGGGCCTGAGCTCAATTACTGGAAGTGTTAGCTGTGTTATTCGCCTGTAAAAATTCCGGTTCTATCTCCAATATCGTGAATTTGACCTAGAGACGAATAATCAGTCTCTTAATTGGGTCCTAGCTCGTCCTAGGAAGACAGGGCATATCACGAGATGGGCTTTCCGCGTTTCGGCTTTTGAAGTTCGGCACTGATAATCGGGATCTGATAATCGGGTTGTTGACGCCCTGGGCAGGATGTTCCAACAGCACAAGCTTGATGAGGAAACGCCTCAAAGTCACGTAGTATGTACGATACTTACCGAGGTACCCCAACTGTTAAATAATTTTAAAACTGAACAAGACTCATTGTGGGGCGGGGGAGATGGGTCTCAGGTCTCAGGTCTCAAGAAGCAAATACTACATGGACAGGAATCTAGTGACTATTTTCTGAAGAACGGCATTCTATGTAATCGCAGGGTTAAGTCTAGGGAAGCTAGAATTTGTCTCTCACAAACCTTAGTTATTCCGGTCTTCCGTTACGTACATAACTCTCCAGTACGAGAGCATTTAGGTCTTCATAAAACCTTAGAGATGGTCAAGGAGCAGCTGAAGTGGCCGACCCTTTTATAAAGAATAAAGACATGAGAGGTTTAGTCAAAGAATGAAGAGACTGTAAGAAGGGAATACCAAGTAACTCTCTGGCAAGGGGATTGCTACAGTCGGAACAGGAAGAGCGTTCGTTGGACAAATTGTTGGTTGATTATGTGGGCCCGCTACCCCGGCTGATAAAAGGCAATTTACAGATTGTCGTAGTGGTGGACGCCTTCTCGACGTTCGTTTGGTTGATACCTAGCCAGGATGTCACCGCTCTTACCACCATCTCTCAACTTGTTAATATATTTAGGTGGTTCGGGTCACCGCGGGTCTTGGTTACGGATAACGCTCGTGGCTTTCTGGCAACGTCGTTTAGACAACTCTGTTTTGTCAGTGGGAAAAAAAATGTTACCACCACATTTTATTATCCTCAGGCTTCCTTTGCTGAAGGGATTAATAGCAACTTGAAGTCATCGTTGACTATTTACCACGATAAGAAGAAGTGGGATACCACCTTGCCCTGGTTAAACTTAGCATTTAACTCCACGCGACATGAAGCATCCCAGGCCACCCAAGCTACCATAATGCTCGCATTCCCATGAATTCCCCTCTCTCCAATTTATGGGAGATAAATGATATTTTACCTCCATCAATCACTCCGGAGGTTCTTAGGGAGAAATGGGGGCGAGCTCGGGAAAATATTTGGAAGGCTCACAATCGTCAGGTCTGTCGCTATAATAGGCGCCCCTTTCACGGGAAGATATGGGACCTTGACCACATTACATCTTCAAAAATTTAAGCCCGGTGAATCTTTTACTCAGGAACCCAGGAAACGGAAAGCTCATAAGGGTTCATGTATTTCAGTCAGATAAAACATTCCAGTGGAGTGAGGGGTTCTGGGGACCGGGGGAGGCCTGTTCAGGCTTGAAAGGCGGGGGCTGAGCCGTGGCGCCACTGAGTCAGCAGGCTGTTCTGACTGGCGCCACTGGCTCAGGTGTAGTGTCGACTATCCCTCCTGCGGCCCCACTGCCAACATCTACGAAGAAGAGTTGGCATCTGTTCCAAGTTGGGGGATTGGCGGTAGCATCGTCGGGAGGTTCGAGCGGCTGGAGCCAGGCACTACGCAACGAGGGCCTGCGCATGGCGAAGATACCGCAGTACTGCACTGGGGTCAGCTTCGACTGCAAACAGCAGGCCCACATCCCGTCGGATTGCATAATGTAATTCCAGTACTTTCCATTACCCCTGTTTTAATTTTATATGTTTATCTTGTAACATCTTTTCAGGACCCTATCCGTTATATTCAAATGCTCTTTCAAGTCCTTTGCCGTTTGTGACTGACTTACAATGGCAACCAAGCCACAAGATTTTCATTTCTTCTCCGTGAACTTTAATTCGATTTCCAAAGGTTTTTTTTTTTTTTTTTTTTTTTTTTTTTTTTTTTTTTTTTTTTTTTTTTTTTGCTCAATCTATAGTCTGGATGCCATCGCGGATACACAATAACCGTCTCAACTACTCCTTCCCTTACATTTACTTCTGCTCTTATAACTGCAGTTTGGTTTCTGTACAAATTGTAATAACCTTTTTCTCCCTGTATTTTTGCCCTGCTCCCTTCATAATTTCGAAGAGTGCGATTTAGTCAACATTCTCAGAAGCCTTCTCTATGTCTAATAGCGCTGTAAACGTAAGTTCGCCGTGCTTCAACAATGTTCTAAGGGAAGTCGTAGGGTCAGTATTGTCGCGCCAGTTCCTACATTTTTCAGAAATCGTAACTATTCTTCCTCGACGTCGCTTCCACCAGTTTTTCCATTTTCTTTCTTTAATTGGTGTCCGTCTTCTGTAATCATGACTTATGAAACTGATTGTTCGGCAGTATTCACACCTTTCAGCACCTGCTTGCTTGGAACTGCAATTATTACTCTTCCTGAAGTCTGATGATAATTCATCTGCCTCACGTGCAGGCTAACTGTTAATAAAACCGACTATAGGGACTGATTCGTGGCTGGAAGTGTAGGTTCAAATGGTTCAAATGGCTCTGAGCACTATGGGGCTCAACTGCTGTGGTCATCAGTCCCCTAGAACTTAGAACTACTTAAACCTAACTAACCTAAGGACAACACACACACATCCACGCCCGAGGCAGGATTCGAACCTGCGACCGTAGCAGACGCACGGTTCCGGACTGCGCGCTTAGAACCGCGAGACCACCGCGGCCGGCGGAAGTGTAGGAAGAAAGCTCCTATGAACATGTGCCCGGAAATGAATTGTTGCTATGCTAGATGGCGTTGACGAAATAAACTTCCTCTGAACATGTGACGTCTGTTCCTTGGGTGTTACAGGCTGTGTGATTGGCACAGCGTACTGTAATCAGCATAATTGTTCGTCGGTAAAGAGGACTGATGACTGAAATTCCATAATTGTGATGGTCTGCTTCAAAAACCATACAAAAAATCCTCCCTGTAGAGGGAAATCCGTTGCTGATAATCCTTGCTCTCGCTGCACTGGTAGCAGTTGTAGTGCAGAATACACATAATCGTACATTGCCTTACACTATGTTGGTGGTCCACTTGCCTGAAGCTTGCACTAAGGTTCCAACCAGTATCCTGTAGAACCAGGTCCTTCATATCTGGTGTACGCATAATCTGCCGAGACCCTGCACGTTCGTCTGTCTGAAAGGACCATGGTCACATAAACGCCCAAAAAGTGCTTGAAATATTGTGTTATGAGGTTGGTGTCTAAGAGGGTACTTGTTTTAGTGTAGCCGTACTGCCTCTCGACCGTTTCCATCCGTTTGGCCGTACACAGACACCATCTCGGCTTGTTCCCGACATGAACACCAGATCATTCTGCTGCTTACAGCACTCCGAGTTAAACATAAGGCCTTCAGCACACAAGGAGCACATGGCACATGGTCAGAGAAACTTTCATTCATGAGCGCCATTCAGCGTGGCAACGGTGCATTTCCGGATACATGGTCGGAATACCCTTTTCCTCCATTCCCAGTCAGGAATCCGTCCCTGGAACTTTTCGGTTCTACTAATTTTCACACTGTACATTGCATGCTAGACGAAGTAGTTTCGTCATGGCTCGCTCTTCGAAGTATCACAAGGAACGTCGCCTATTTCAGGGACCTGGTTTCGACTTGGATCTTTTAGTGCTCTGCCAAGTATTTCTCGCATGTTATATCTCCCCTTATCTACCTCCTCTTTCCCCTCTGTAATTTTGCATTCCAGTTCACTTTCTTTGTGGAGCCCATCTCAACATTACTTGACCAGCGAGGTGGCGCAGTGATTCGCACACTAGACTCGCATCCGGGAGGACGATGGTTCAGTTCCGCGTCCGTGATTTCCCTAAATCGCTCCAGGCAAAAGCCGGGATGGTTCCTTTGAAAGGGCACGGCTGACTTTCTTCCCCGTCCTTCCCTAATCCGGTGAGACCGATGACCCCGCTGTTTGGTCTCTTCCCCCAAAACAACCCAACTCTATATTACTTCCACCTTTCAGCATTCCCTTCTTTGCTTAATAGTGACTTGCTGTTAGAGACCTTCATATTCATACATTGACAATGTCACCTCTCGATATAATGTCGCTCCTGTTGCTCGGTGTTGGACAGCTTCTCGACGTGGCATGGACGCAAAGAGTGGTCGGAAGTCCCCTGCAGAAGTAGCCATCCGTAACTGCCAAAGTCTTGTCGGTGCAGAATTTTATGCATAGACCTCTCCAATATGTGCCATAAATGTTCGATGGGATTCAGGTCTGGCGAAAGGCGGCCGAATTATTCGCTCGAACTTCCCAGAACGCTGTTCAAACCAATCGCGAACAGTTGTGGCTCAGTAACATGGCACCTTGTCATCCGTAAAAATTCCATGGTTGTCTGGCTTCTTGAAGTCCATGGCTGCAAATGGTATCCAAGTAGCCGCACATAAGCATTTCCAGTCAATGATGAGTTCAGTTGGACCAGAGGATCCAGTACATTCCATGTAAACACAGCCCACACCATTGTGGACCCACCACTAGCTTGCACAGTGCCTTGTTGACAACCTCTGGGGATCTGTGCCACATTCGAACCCTATTATCAGCTCTTTCTAACTGAAATCGGGACTCTTCTCAAAAGGCCACGTTCTTCCAGTCGTATAGGGCCCACTTAAAATCGAATAAGGCAGAAGGGATAGATAGCACTCCATCGGAGTTCCTAAAACCATTGGAGGAAGTAGCTACAAAACGATTATTCACGTTGGTGTGTAGAGTGCATGAGACTGGCGATATACCATCAGATTATCAGAAAACCATTATCCACACATTTCCTAAGATTGCAACAGCCGACAAGTCCGAAAAATTATTAAAAAACATAGACACGTTCATAAGATCTTTTGACATGTAAAAAGCGTTTGAAAGTGTAAAATGGTGCAAGATATTCGAAATCCTGAGAAACGATGGGAGTAAGACATAGGGAAAGACAGGTAATATACGATATGTACAAGAACCAAGAGGGATCAATGAGAGTGGAAGGGCAAGATAGCAGTGCACGGATTAAAAAGGGTGTAAAACAAGTATGTAGTCCTTCGCCCTTACCGTTCAATCTACACACTGAAAAAGCAACGACGGAAACAAAAGAAAGGTTCGAGCAAGGGAATAGAATTCATGGTGATAGGATATTTATGCTGAAGATTCGCTGAGGACATTGCTATTGTCAGTGAAAGTGAAGAATAACTACAGGATCTGTTGAATGGTTGGTTGGTTGGTTGGTTTGGGGAAGGAGACCAGACAGCGAGGTCATCGGTCTCATCGGATTAGGGAAGGATGGGGAAGGAAGTCGGCCGTGCCCTTTGAAAGGAACCATCTCGGCATTTGCCTGGAGCGATTTAGGGAAATCACGGAAAACCTAAATCAGAATGGCCGGACGCGGGATTGAACCGTCGTCCTCCCGAATGCGAGACCAGTGTCTAACCACTGCGCCACCTCGCTCGGTTGTTGAATGGAATGAAAAGTTTATTGTGAGTAATCGATGAAAGACGAAAGTAATGAGAAGTAGCAGAGATAAGAACAGCGTGAAACTTAGCATCACAACTGGTGGCCACGAAGTAGATAAAGTTAAAAAATTCTGCCATGTATGTATCAAAATAACCTACGACCGACGGAGGAAGGAATAAATTTCCGAAAAAGTTTGAATTGTATGGTATTGAGACATGGAGTGTTGGAAAAGTGGAACAGATGGGAATAGAAGCATTATAGATGTGCTGCTACACAGAATGCAGAAAATTAGATGGACTGATAAGGTACGTAATGAGGAGATTCTATGTAGAATCGATGAGGAAAGGAATACACGGAAAACACTGACAAGTAATAGGGACAGGTTAATTACATTCAGCAAATAATTGAGTGCAATTGTGAGATAAGAAGGTTGGCAGAGGAAAAGAATTCGAGGTGGGTCGCATGAAACCACCCAGAAGACTAAAAAAAAAAAAAAAAAAAAGAAACGACCAATCGATACGGCCACGATCCCAGGAGGCGAGCTGTTGACGATATCGTGCTATTACCAAGGTGTTACCGTCGGTCGTCGGCTGCCATAGTCCACTGACGCGAAATTTCGCTGCAATGTCCTGACAGATACGTTCGACGTAAATCTCACATTGATTTCTGCAGTTATTTCACACAGAATCATCATTAAAACTGTGGACTGTTATTAGATGGAATACGTATACCAGAGTCTTGTTAACCTTCATAATCAAACCATATGTATCTCTCAGTGTAAGTATAAGAAATTCACACTGGTATTTTCTTTTCACAACATTCAAACCGTTTACCTGTAAATACTTTTTTTACATTTCCAGCATTGGAAAACATAATAACCTCGGTATTCTCCATAACATAACAATCACTTTAAAACAATTTTGGAATCTTTAGACTGTAATTTCTTCACCAAACTTTCTTTCACGTGTACCGCCTTTTTGCACTCTGTATTTATTGTAACACTGATGATTTTCAATTTTTATTGTTAATTGACAGTTTCTACATTTTTCAAAGCCACATTTATGTTCTTCGGATCTCAAACAAATGTGTTTACATTTACAGTTTTTGGTGATTGATTAAACATTCTCCATTATAACAATATCTATTGCAGTTTTCACAATATACATTATCTACCATAGTATTGTGATCTTCAATTTTTCAAAGTATACAGCCTTTTCTTGTTACTTTGCATGTACGTTGGGTCTTGTTGTTGTATGCCTAGTTACATTTATCATAGAAATATGGTAATCCTCAGAAAGCTGACATAGTGTTAATCACATCAAAATGATTTTTATTTTTATTGATTTCTCAGGACCACTATAGATAACCGAATTGAAATTCTGAGTAAGTACATTTATTTGGATATCTAGTCGTTGCTCAACACATTTAATATAATCCACAGGGAATCCTCCTTCGTTGTATTCTCCTAATTGGTTACCTAAAAGGTCAGGTAACTTTGTAATTTGTTAGTTCTCTATAGTTAGGTCTCCACCCAAGACATTATTTGTGTGATATGTTGAAGCCACTATTATTGCTCTAGGGCAACACATATTTCATTATAATTAATTCTTCAGTACATCTTCTACTCTTTTCCTCACCAATTAAATTTATTACCTTTTACATCTACTGCCTTTAGAATTTCTGGCAGTTTAGTATTAAATGTGGTGCCTGCTGCAGCAAAAGACTCATAAGATGATAATATATATCTGGATAAAAGATTTTTTGATTTTTGGTTGTTTTATTTAACTTAGCTCCAGATCATGCCTTAAATTTCTCATCAGATCTTGAACTTGTTTCATTAATGTCACGTAATTCTTTCTTCCATGGTTAATCCTTTTCTCATTATTGAAATAATTTACTACTGATTAGAAATATTTCATCTACTGTATTTTTTTCTGTTCATTGTGCCTGAGCTTTTTCAAAAATACCATCATAAAATTTGTAAAAGTAATGTATATTATGTACACATTTTGGTCTTGATTTAGTCTTTTGGAATAGCTGCGAATGAAATGGGAACTCCTGTAACATAACTGACTTAACTAATTCTGATTCCCTTAATTTGTTAGAAGATTATTGTCAAATTATTTCTCCTACAAAGATCATGGAGTTGAGTGACTGTGAAATCTCTCCATTTTAGAGAAGTTTTTTTAATAAGTTTGTGAAAAATGAAAAAAAAATTTGATATACTTACAACATTTTACACCAAAATTTAGTAAAGGAGCAAATGTAGTACTTAAATATCATTTTTAGTTCAATTAATACATTTGGATGACAGCAAACTTCTCGTAGGCCCTTTTAAGTATTTCTTTTATTTATTTACAAATCACTTTTCTGTTTATTATATGTTCCCATTGGCAAATCTTGCATCAGCTTGAGAAATTTTCCCTAGATGTAGGATTCAAGTAAACAAAATAAAAATCTTTAATTTCTTCACAATTAATACGTTATTTTCATTGTGTTTGTTGCCCAATGTCATCATTTTCTATTGATAAGAATATTTTAGAATGCCTTTAAATTCCTCTTAAATTAATCTTGAAACATTTAGTTGTAATGTATATTCTACATACACAAATCACTTTATTATACGTATTTTTTACATCTGCTAACACATTGTTTATATATATATATATAAATGCTTAGCCTTCATATATTTATGTGAATGAGAATTATCAATTAACTTCTCCAGCTTACAATTTTTAAACTTCTTGGGCTTTATTGCTTCCATTTAATAGAAACTGTTTCATCACATTTACATAAATAATTATGTCATAAATATATGGAACCACAAAACATATTAGAAATATTTATGCACAATCCAAAAAAATGAAACAAATTAAAGAGACATAATTTTGTTATTGAAGGAAAAATATACATATTTGATCAGAAAGTTTTGAGGACTAAATGAGATGAGGTATGAGAGAGGTAGCTAGGTTTTGACAAATCAGACAATAGTAGGATAAATTAAGAAAAAATTATGCTATAACATTTTAATATTTGAAAATGGAATTCGTTACTGAAAATTTATCAGTGTTTGGTATTGATTACAATATGATATGTAATTGGGTTTTAACTTATATTAAGAAATAGCCCAAGTTTTGTTATGGCTCAGTCTGATGAAAAACTGAGAAACTTAAATTTCATATCAGTGTGTTTCATTTCCTGTGGCCTTTTTAGTACATATTCCTACAGCTGGTATTCCAAAAAATTGTTTGTAATGGAAGTAATTTTTTATAATAGAATTGTTATCTTCTGCTCACTAAATTTATGTACAGTACCACTCTGCAACACAAATGTTATACAGTTAATTTTATATTTAATGTATACCTCTAAAATTATTGCACATATTCCTGTCCTTCTATAAGAGATGACATTTGCTTTAATGTAAAATTACGTTACAAATACCAGCAAGAAATAGTGTTTATGGACTTGTATGTAGTACCCTCTGCATTCTCTAACCTTCCTTGACACACACACTAAACTCTTTCCTTATATCTGTTCATACTACTGCACAGCAACCTAACCTTGCAATCAATGTCCTGCTAACAAACAAATGGCCAGTGAAATAGTAAACAGTAAGATATGCCTCTCAACAACATATACCTTAAATGAACTAGATGTAACAATTTATAAAACCAATTAACGACACACATGAAACTAGTAGCACTACTGAATAGGGAAGAGCTTGAAATGATTCTGAATTAAAAGCAGTTCTGCTAATGACCATAATCTATAACTTCACTGCTTAGCACAGGGTCTCAATGCCTGTGCATCAACCAACTTGCATTAGAATAGATAACACAGTAAATAGCTCTTTCTTTAACTTGAATTGAAGCAACTAAACATAATGAAAATCTAAGTCGACTGGCTCTGAAGCAGCCTTTGTATTACGTCATTCACTGACTAGCCTGGTACACGAGTACCCTTAGACTTTCATGGTAGCCGGACCATACTCTTTAACAAAACTACACCACTATGTATTAGAAATGTTAAGTATTTTTATCATTACTTAATAATTAATTAAAGCACAACAAACTATAATGTTTTAAATAACAAATTTGCTTTCATAAGCAGTCTTCTGACCTACTTGAAATTATAATTGGCTGTGCAAATAACAACACAACATTAGATCCAACTTCATCCACTTCCTCATAATAAATTACGACTCTCGGAGTTAAGTTCACTAGGATAGGATTCCTGTCCAGGTTTGTGATCTGGGATAATCATGGGTGTAAGGCAGTTTTTAGGAACACCACGATTGTTATTAAAATCTACCAAATATCACAAATACCTGGTCCATTTACAGTTAGTGCGCGGCTGGTGGCACTGGTGGCGCAGTTGGTACTGGCTATTAACCTGGCGTCGATGCAATAATAGTAATTCTATTTCCTCAAATTCTTCTTGGCGTCGGAATTATAGTACCAAAGACAATGCCATGGTTATGTTATCACCAAATACAGCAACCAAGGCCCATAAATACTGCCCTTAAGCTCTTCTGGCCTCTAAACTCCAGGAATATGAGCCACTATGATCCGCTGCTACTAATGAGATGTTAACCACGGCACTTCTCAGCCGCCTCCTTACTCGTCACAAAGGACGAGCTGCCACTTGCGCGCCAGCCACACCGTTTCCACTCTGCCAGGATAGTTCAGTAGCTGTGGAGCTCCCCCTCATTTTCTATGTTCTACGCTATGTTCCCTAACTATGGACCAAGTCATTTACAGTACATTATATAACAATCATTTCAACAGTTATTTAAACTAAGAAGCACATTTTGAACATCATCGTTCACAGGTTTCACGTAACAAACATGTATACATAGTCAAAGAATTTCCATGACGGGAAGTACATTTTATACAAGCAGCACTACAAAATGACACAGAAATAACAGTACACATACAAAATCGAAATTAGGTGTTACATATACCCATGGTTCATTGTTGTTTCCTATTAGGGATACTTCAACGTACATCAAAAATCCCTAAACAGTGTAGAGCAGGAAAAAGAAAGTAATCAATCGAATCAGAGTTTGGCAGGAAAAATAAAAAAAAATCACAAAACACACGAAAACACTATATACCTTATACACATCACTACCAAAAGAGAACCTAGGCATCAATATTCGATTTTTTACACCTATGATAATTGACTCTAATATTTGAAACAATAAGTTAAATAATATATCCCGTGGTCTAGGGGTAGCGTTTTTGATTCATAATCAAAAATGTCTTCAGTCCCGGGTTCGATCCCCGCCAGTGGATAAATTTTGATAAATAATCAGCATGGGCGGCCGAAGACTTCCGGCATAAGAAGTCAGCCTCATTCTGCCAACGGCCTTGTCAAAGAGGGCGGAGGAGCGGATAGAGGTTCAGGGCACTCTCTTGTCCTAGGGGTGGGAAATTGCCCCTAAAGGCGGAAGAATCAGCAATGATCAACGACATGAGGATGCAGAAGGCAATGGAAACCACTGCATTAAAGACACGTAACGTGTATCCACAGGACATGTGGCCTGTAATTGAAGAAGTGTCATGATGATCTCTCCAGTGGCAAAAGATTCCGGAATAGTCCCCCATTCGGATCTCCGGGAGGGGACTGCCAAGGGGGAGGTTACCATGAGAAAAAGATTGAATAATCATCGAAAGGATAACGTTCTACGAGTCGGGGCGTGGAATGTCAGAAGCTTGAAGATGGTAGGGAAACTAGAGAATCTGAAAAGGGAAATGCAAAGGCTCAATCTAGATATAGTAGGGGTCAGTGAAGTGAAGTGGAAGGAAGACAAGGATTTCTGGTCAGATGAGTATCGGGTAATATCAACAGCAGCAGAAAATGGTATAACAGGTCTAGGATTCGTTCTGAATAGGAAGGTAGCGCAGACGGTGTGTTACTGCGAACAGTTCAGTGACCGGGTTGTTCTAATCAGAATCGACAGCAGACCAACACCGACAACGATAGTTCAGGTATACATGCCGACGTCGCAAGCTCAAGATGAAAAGATAGAGAAAGTGTATGAGGATATTGAAAGGGTAATGCAGTATGTAAAGGGGGACGAAAATCTAATAGTCATGGGCGACTGGAATGCAGTTGTAGGGGAAGGAGTAGAATAAAAGGTTACAGGAGAATATGGGCTTGGGACGAGGAATGAAAGAGGAGAAAGACTAATTGAGTTCTGTAACAAGCTTCAGCTAGTAATAGCGAATACCCTGTTCAAGAACCACAAGAGGAGGAGGTATACTTGGAAAAGGCCGGGAGATACGGGAAGATTTCAATTACATTACATCATGGTCAGACAGAGATTTCGAAATCAGATACTGGACTGTAAGGCGTACCCAGGAGCAGATATAGACTCAGATCACAATATAGTAGTAATGAAGAGTAGGCTGAAGTTCAAGACATTAGTCAGGAAGAATCAATACGCAAAGAAGTGGCATACGGAAGTACTAAGGAATGACGAGATACGTTTGAAGTTCTCTAACGCTATAGATACAGCAATAAGGAATAGCGCAGTGGGCAGTACAGTTGAAGAGGAATGGACGTCTTTAAAAAGGGCCATCACAGAAGTTGGGAAGGAAAACATAGGTGCAAAGAAGGTAGCTGTGAAGAAACCATGGGTAACAGAAGAAATACTTCAGTTGATTAATGAAAGGAGGTAGTACAAACATGTTCCGGGAAAATCAGGAATACAGATATACAAGTCGCTGAGGAATGAAATAAATAGGAAGTGTAGGGAAGCTAAGACGAAATGGCTGCAGGAAATATGTGAAGACATCGAAAAAGATATGATTGTCGGAAGGACAGACTCAGCGTACAGGAAAGTCAAAACAACCTTTGGTGACATTAAAAGCAACGGTGGTAACATTAAGAGTGCAACGGGAATTGCACTGTTAAATGCGGAGGAGAGAGCAGATAGGTGGAAAGAATACATTGAAAGCCTCTATGAGGGTGAAGATTTGTCTGATGTGATAGAAGAAGAAACAGGAGTCGATTTCGAAGAGGTAGGGGATCCAGTATTAGAATCGGCATTTAAAAGAGCATTGGAGGACTTACGGTCAAATAAGGCCTAGGCAGTAAAATAACCAACGACGGACGGAGCAAGGAGGACATCAAAAGCAGACTCGCTATGCAAAAAAGGCATTTCTGGCCAAGAGAAGTCTACTAATATCAAATATCGGCGTTAATTTGAGGAAGGAATTTCTGAGGATGTACGTCTGGAGTACAGCATTGTATGGTAGTGAAACATGGACTGCGGGAAAACCGGAACAGAACAGAATCGAAGCATTTGAGATGTGGTGCTGTAGACGAATGTTGAAAATTAGGTGGACTGATAAGGTAAGGAATGAGGAGGTTCTAGGCAGAATCGGAGAGGAAAGGAATATGTGGAAAACACTGATAAGGAGAAGGGACAGGATGATAGGACATCTGCTAAGACATGAGGGAATGACTTCCATGGTACTAGAGGGAGCTGTAGAGGGCAAAAACTGTAGAGGAAGACAGAGATTGGAATACGTCAAGCAAATAATTGAGGACGTATGTTGCAAGTGCTACTCTGAGATGAAGAGGTTAGCACAGGAAAGGAATTCTTGGCGGGCCGCATCAAACCAGTCAGTAGACTGATGACCAAAAAAAATAAAAAATAAAAAATGTTAATAGTAATCAAAATTTTTATATATTACCAAAAATATTGAGTAGCATGTAGAAAGTGTTCAAAAAATGTAGGTACGTATATACAAGTATAGACCTAACAATATCACAAGAAATTTTATCACTGTACATGTAATTCATCCCATAGCATAATTTTGAAATCAAGCACGAAATTTTCAAGGTTTTTTCTAATAATAGCAGTCCATTGTTTGATACTGACATGAGCATATAAACATATTTAAATTGAACCTGGAATTATTATCTCAGTACCCTTACTTGAAACAGACAGTCCATCTTTGTAAACCATAGCAAAATGCATACAACATTAACTAAGATAATAATCAAATAATTATGCTGCCTGTTATAGCATCAGTTCGTTAATATTTCAACACTATATATATATATATATATATATATATATATATATATATCATATTAATCAGTTGGCTTCTAACTTTTGATTTTGGCCACCTATTACAGATGTATGTTCTTGCCCTACTTTGGCAAGTCTTTTATGCTGCCTACTCGGTATTTAAGGCAGTCCACATTCATTTTCAGTCTGGCAACATTTTGCTTCTAGTCATTTTAGTATAGTTTTTCACATATTTTACAATAATTTTCAGACTCTGAAAGTTACAAGGAAGTATCAGGAATTTTATACAGATACCAACAATTTTATGAAAACATACAAGTAAATTACAGTTAAATACGGTATAGTAACTTCATAAGACAGGTGTATTTATATTACTGTATAATATATATTTTATTCCAGTATCATGTCTGAATATACTACGTTTCCCATTCCTAGGGACATAAGGTATGAGATTAATTGTGTTACAGACACCGAGGGGCTTCTTGAACTTTGGGTAAATGAAATAGTAAGCATTGTTGTGGGGTATATATCCTATTAAGAATGGCACATTATGTATACATAATTAAATTTTGAAATTTCATGGTTAAGTTCACTTGATTTTTCATGAGTCTTCAGAAGAACATAGTCTCCGATCATGAACCTGGCAAACTAAAGGTTCCTATTGTGCCTTTTAGATCTCGCTTCTGCTGTTTGCTTTGTTTTTTCTTTTACCAATTCTCTCTTTTGGGCTAATTCCCGATATGTACAAGGTGCGAACTCACGTTTTTACTCAATTAAACATTTGCTTTTATTACTTGTACTGAGGGGACCTTCCTCAGGTGTGAACCCAGTAGATTCATTAGGCATGGTATTCAATACACTCTCAAATTCAGATACAACTCTGCCCCATGCTCGATTGTTATGGTGGTAATAAGTCCTACACAATCTTCCTATTTCCTTTGCAGATCACCTATATCAGGTGGCTTCTTTGGCTTCTTGAATTTAAAGTTTTTAATAACTTGAACTCTTCGTTGATAGCCGGCCGGAGTAGCCGAGCGGTTCTGGCGCTACAGTCTGGAGCCGCGCGTCCGCTACGGTCACAGGTTCGAATCCTGCCTCGGGCATGGATGTGTGTGATGTCCTTTGGTTAGTTAGGTTTAAGTAGTTCTAAGTTCTAGGGGACTTATGACCTCAGATGTTGAGTCTCATAGTGCTCAGAGCCATTTGAACCATTTCAAAAAAAAAACAAAAAAAAAATTCTTCGTTGATATGGTATTGTATCATCAGGTGGTTCTTTCTTTCTTTGTTCAGTAATGACGTCAGGATTTTCTTGTTAAACACCGTCATCGGTTGGTACAACATAGCAGGTAATGCACCTTCATTGATTTCAGGTATACAGATAATTTCACCATCTTAGCAGTTATTTTAATCCGACCATTCCATCTCGCTTTCTGGATCTAACATGAAAGCTTTTCTAAAACAGGCGCTATGTTCGTTTTCTTATTTCTCGTCGGATCTTAATTCAGGCACGTAGTTTTCATCTAATGAGCTATCATCCTCATCAGCTGTAATAACGTTCAGTTACTTCATACTTCGTATCATCTTTACTGGCGCGAAGAACACCTAGACAGTTGTCTTTGTTTTCATTATCATCAATTTCTCGCCTGTTAGGAGCAGTTAGCACTGTTTGCAAATCGTCAACAGAGGTTATTTCACCGCTAACGCTGAGGATTTCGTCCTCCAACATCCCTCTATCCACAACGACATTTTTATTGGCTGCGCGACAACGTTGTGCGGCGCTTTTTATTTCCTCCTTATCGACGTCCCTATTATCTCTCCTACCTTCAATTAACCATTTCGTCGCATATGTTTTCTTAAGATCCTCCAATTCGCATTGTGTGAAGCTCCTTTATGTTATGTCCATCTGCATACACCATTCTGTCACCTTTGAAAACTCATTTTCGCCCGTTACACTACTATTTGTACTGCTACTCGCGCCTTCGATTACATCTTCGAATTCGCCCGCTCTTTCCTCGGCTGCTGAACTATTATTTGCCGTAGCGGTTTCGCTTCTTATGACGTTTATATTCTGTTTCGCCGCCTCACATACGGCTTCTCCTGGAACGGCTGGAACATTCACACCGGTCGCTGCTCTCTGCTAGCTTATAAGTTTGCTAACGCCAGGCCTGCCTGCTATGGGGAACCACTGTAGCGCGCCCTTGTAGTTGTACGTGCTGCGACCGCTTTCTTGTTTCATTATTCGGTGACTATTCTGTTAAAAGTTACTCCGTTTGGTCCGGTGAAGTCTGTCCGTGTCCGTTCGGCCCTCAACATTGGCGTTATTCAGTTTTCCGTATCGCTCTGGTGTGCATTTTGTACGGAAAATCCTCTACTGCGGCCGGCAGAGTTTCCCCTTCGTCTTTCCCTACCTCTACCTCTTTGAATCACATTGACGCTATAACCATCGCCGTCATTTCGTTAGTCATGATTATGGTTGTTTCTGTTCTGGCGGTTATCTCTGTTTCCTTGCCAGTGGTCTTCGTCTTCCACCCATTCTAAAAACGTTAATAAGCTTCGGTGATTGCTTCTTACGTATCTTTTAGAATGTTATGGGAGCTCTTTCTATAGCTCGCACATAATTTCTGATTCTGATGAGTCTACTTCTTCAGCGTGTCCGGTACCAGTATTCATAGAAATCTTTTAAAGAATTCCCGTTCCTATTTTCATGGAGTTTAGCCATGATAAACTCTCGCCATAGGCAGACCTCCTTTTGTTCAGACCAATATTCTTCTATGAATTTTGGTTTAAATTCAGTAAAAGTCATTTGTTTAGTATTCATGTTAAGTTCCCCGTGTTTGGCATCAACCGCCAAGACGCTGATCATCACATTTATCTTTTCCTGATCAGATAAATAATCTGGAAACATTCTTCCGCAATTCTTTACGAATTCTAACGGATGCCATTCGTTATGTTTCTTGGCGGGATCGAGCCTCTCCTCGCCTACGCTTCAGAAAGAACGAGTTGCCTCTTGCACGCCAACCACAGCTTTTCTACTCGGCCAGGCTACTTCCGTAGCAGCGGAGCTCCCCCACATCTTTTACATTCAAGACTGTTCCCTAACCATGGACTAAGTCATTTACAGTACATTATATAACAATCGTTTCACTAGTTATTTAAATTGACAAGCACATTTTAAACCTCATCGTTCAAATTTTCACATAACTGAAACATGTATACATAGTCAAAGAATTTCCATGACAGGAACTACATTTTATATAAATAACACTAGAAAATGACACAGGAATATCGGTACAGATACAAAATAGGTCGAAATTAGGTGTTACAACACCGTCCGAACACGTCTTGAAGGTCCAACGGTAGCGATCGGCCGCCGTATCATCCTCAGACCTTGAGCGTCACTGGATGCTGATATTGAGGGGCTTGTGGCCAGCACTCCGCTCTCCCGGCCGTTGTCCGTTTTCGTGACCGGCGCCGCTACTTCTCAATGAAGCACCTCCTCAATTGACCACTGAAGAGCTGAGTGCACCCCGCTTGCCATCAACACTCGCCAGACCAGGCCGGTTCACCCTTCGAGGTGGTAGCCAAGCCCGACAGCGCTTAACGGGAACCAGTGTACTGCAGCAAGGCCGTTTGCTCCTTATCAGATAGCGTATATTGAAGACATTAGATGTTCTGCTACGCTTCCTTGGGACATGTCACTTAAGATTCTGTTGAAATTCACCATGACATTACGGTAATGTCGTACGATATGCTACGTTACTAGAAAATCTAGAAGAAAAAAATGTACGTGTGCCGTTTACTTGCATCAACTGATCTTCAGATATCGTGTATAAAGATAGCAAAGTGTGTTTCACACGTGTGATTTTTTATGAGCTCGTGCTGATGCTGTGACAGGTCGTTGCAGCGTTTGAACTTAGAATATTCTTTACACTCATGTAAGAGGCGTCGTCGACATTGAGCGGTTGTAGTGTTAGTCACTTCCTTTACCTCTTCTGTAATTTGAAGAGGCGAGCGCCCTGTTCCAGTCATAGCATGGCATGTGCACCCTACGTGGGCAGAAAGGGCAGCGCCGGGCATAACGGCCACTGTAAGGGTAGGCGATTGTTGAGGTAACACCAAAATTACAATCAAATTATCTTCCCAAATTCCTGGTATTAGCCACACAGCTAAAAAGGGGTAAATACGTTGACAAATGCTTGTTACGTTGATCTTGTGTATGAATATTTTTCAAATATTCTATTATCAAATGTTAAAGATGCCGTTAATGTTTGGAATATGGAAGCAAACGTTTGAAGCTAGACACCAGCAAGAAATTATTTGCAATTGTGACGAAAAGCTAATACATAGTAAAACCAGCTTTCATTCTGAAAACATAAACTGAGATAAAAAGGACCTTATTTACAGTGCAAGTTACAAATTGAGACTAAAAAAAATATTGCATAATGTCACTACCATTTTCTTTATGAAAGTAATCATTATTAGTATCGAGACAATGTAAAATAATTTTTAAAAAAACTGCCGCAATTTTTGCACAATGTCATTTTTGTCCTCAGCAATAGTCTCACTCCGTTCGTGCGTCCACAATGCACATCCTGGGCACGTGACCTCAACATCAGTTTAGGAAATCTCTATCGAAAACCAGCATCCACCGCTTCGCAGCGATTCTGGTTTGCTTTTTAAAATTATGAGCAATATTACACCTCTCAGGCAGTTCTAACGCTGGTCGTTAGAGATCTTCAAATTGTCATCCAGAAAGACTCTTGCCCTCATAATTAGGTCAAGAACATCTACCAAATACAGTCTTACAGTCAGCAGCACGTAGATTTTTGTTCAAAACCGACCACTTCAAGCGATGTGGTAGCTTTGAAACCCTCGCAGTCATCCACTATCTGTACTGCTCTATGCGTGTCACTTGGATGCCTAGACTGGTTCCCTCCTTTGCACTCTTACGTGCGCACGATCAATGTACGCAAAACATAAATTAGTTTTACTATTCCCAGTAGTAATTATTTATTCTCATAGAGTAATTATTGTATTTGTTATTAATTATTATTATTCTTATTCTTATAGAGGATTAGGTCAAGGCGGGCATACTGGCCACTAGCTCACTATTGTGCACGACTGGTTGTTGTTGTTGTTGTTGGTTAGCGACAGCCTCCATGATACAGCCGTCGACATGAGGATTTGTCGCCAAGTGACCACAGTAACAGTTGCATGAACTGACAACTTAACTTGAATCAGAAGGTCTCAAAACCATACACAACTTTCCGTCTCTTTCAGATGACTGTACGCAACCCCTCTAATGGTAACGTTCGTTTAGGGTCACTTAGCGATATCACTGTTCACGGGTTGTTCACTCAGACATAACTGTGAGGTGCTGTTCAGTATTCACATAGTTTAGAAGTAACAGTGGGAACAGACAAGGTCATTTACCTGCTACCTTAGTGAGCAAGCGAAACGCAATAAGCAGTACGGTGTCAAATCTCAAACGTATCGTAAAACGGTTCTTCCACAATACGTATATATTTAAGGTGAGAGTTTTAAATCAACATTGTTTGTATTGTAAAAAATACATTATTAATGGACATAGCCTGCATTTTACATGGAAGACAGAGAGTATTTGGCAGTATCAGATCATTTTCTTGACTGAGGAAGGGTTCCGATAAAGTCACGCGGGACTTCCCGCCGTACTGGATACACAGACGAGCCACCTGCTTAGTAGCCTAATCGTACGCCTTTGAAACGAAACATATTACTGATGTTGCGTATCCTGAATTCCGACAGTTTGTTGGTAGGTTTTTGGAGGTAAGTAGCACTGGATGTCCAGGCTCAAAAAATGGTTCAAATGGCTCTGAGCACTATGGGACTTAACATCTATGGTCATCAGTTCCCTAGAACTTAGAACTACTTAAACCTAACCTAAGGACAGCACACAACACCCAGCCATCACGAGGCAGAGAAAATCCCCGACCCCGCCGGGAATCGAACCCGGGAACCCGGGCGTGGAAAGGGAGAACGCTACCGCACGACCACGAGATGCGGGCGTCCACGCTCATTTTTCACGTCACGTAATTCGCGAAACAACGGGGCGCTGATTTGCATACGGGGTGATGGTGGCCGATAGCGACGCAGATGAGTTTTCATAGCATTTACATCAGGTAAATTTGATCGTCGAGGCATAAACGTGAGTTCACTATAATGCTACTCAAACCACTGCATAACAGTTTGGGCTCCTACATATCATAAAGATGACGTCACCGTCTGCGAAGGAACCAAGTATGAAGGGACACAGGTGGTCCGCAACTGTCAGTGTGTCTTCGATTACTACCACAGGTCCTATTCGAGGGCAGGAGAATGTCTCCCACAGCATAACTCTGCTCCCACCAGCCTGCGTTCGTGGCGAGCTCCACGCTTCGAGCCGCCGTTCACCTCGGTGACGGCGTAAGTTGAGACGACCATCGACCTAGTGTAGCAAATCTGTGAGCCACCCGAAGAGCCGAGACGTTTCTATTCATCGACGGCCCCTTGCCCATTGCAGTCATTACTGAAGATATCGTTGGGTCGACGTGTGAACACACAGGAGTGGTCTGCTACGGAGCTCCGTCATCTACAATGTACGATGAACGGTATGCTCCGAAACTTGCGCGTGCACCAGCAATGTGCACTTTCGGCAGTGCCGCAGATATCTATCCAACTTTACAGAACAGATAAGACTCCGAACCCCTTGTTATGTGAAGAGTCGTGGACGTCCCGCCATTTAGCACCTAGTGGTAGTTTCACTGTTCTTCTAGCCCTTTCGTAGATGCTCATGACTGTAGATCGCGAACATCCGACCAGCTTCGCCGTTTCCGAGATACTTATTCTTAGGCTCAGCGTAATAATAATCTGCCCTTTGTCAAAGTCCATCTGCAGCCCTATCTTCGCTGGGGTATCCCCAGTTCGTGTCTGCTCCGCTTACATACTTTTGTTAGCACGTCACGTGTCTGCAACCTCGTGGTGGGCAGTGGTTACTATGTTTTGGCTTATCAGTGTATTCACGACAAAATATGAGGTAGGAAACGGGATACAGGAAAACTGCCAAGTAAAGAAATAACAATTCGTGAAGGCTAAAATAATTTCCACTGTCAGATATCAACGACAGATCGAGCAGAAAACACCATTTATGGGATCGAAACCTTTCGTCAAAGCTCTAGTGGATAGGTATTGTGTTGAAACTGAAGACAACGCCGTAATAAATTTGAGATGTAATTTAAAATGCACGGGGCCTGTTGCATTCTTCACTTTGTCTGATCTTAGTAATTTTGAATACAGCTGGTCACTATATGAACAACACTGATGTGAATGTATTTCAACGCGCGAGGTATTTTTTAATGCAATGTTTAATATTTCTACCTTCTGTCTGCTTTTTTCAGTCTGAATAACACTTTTAATCTGGAAGAGCTTGTGGGGTCTAAAGCCTCATATTAAGCTTGTAGAACTTGCAGGTTTACTTGTCTTAAGTAACAGAGTGTGCTTCTTTGCTACAGCTAGTACCATTCTAGAGCTAACCGTCGCTGCTTATTTTCATGGTTTGTTGTATGATGGTCACTTAACGATTTAGAATAGGTCACTATTCGCATTCCCATCTAGGGCACTTATTGCTAAAATGTCGGGAACTGGTCTCACGCTGGAGCTGTCATAACTCTAGCCCGGTTTAAATCCTGGTTGCTCGTTTTCGTGGAACTCGATGTTAATTAACACTTCTTTTAACTAAAATTGTTTGAACGCGTGAAAATTAGGGAAATATCGGGCGTTATTATGGAGCTTTGAAGCCAAATCAAACACAGATGCACATTTCGTGTGGGAAATATTCCGCATTTCACCCGCATGGTTTCTGCCTGCTTGTTGCAATAATTGTTTTTTGTCAACACGGGTAACAAGATTCCATATTTCAGTTTGGTGACACACGCGACCCAGCTATGACGAAAAATACGAGAACAGGAAAACACTGCAGTTCGTGAAAGAGTCGATGTGATAATAGGTAGTTGATCCGGCAACGCTTTCGTAAACTAAGAGTACCCATTAAACTATCATTGTTAACTACGATGATATTCTGACATGTTTTCTTTCTGTGTTCAACCTTTGCAAACGCTTCTGGGGAAGAAAATGTCGCTTTACGGCTTATTTTTGCAGAACAAGTTTTTTCATATCGAGTGTCACAGCCACAAATCTATTCACACGGTCCTATTTTCCACTTTTCTCTAGTGTCATCATTATTATTAACTTCGCACCGTCAGGTGATTTCAGCAGTGCGTCGGTTTCAAGTGTTTGCTCATATCTGTGTAGTTTTACACAGTCATCATGTGTGTGTTGACAGTGTACTTATGTCCTTAAAGTACGTTAATGCTGTCAATAGAATAGAACGAGAAGAACCTGCCAGACAGCGTAATTATTTTGATGTGCATGTTTCGACGATTTTAGCAGACAATTTGAGGAAATTTTTCGACATATTCAAGGAATTTTTAACGTTTCTAACCAGTGAAATCAAGGCTAAATGATATAGAAAAATGCGAAGTTATCGAAAAATAATTGTCGTCGAAAGTACTGATTTATCTTGTAGAAAAGTCGAATCAACATTCGGTGACATTAAATGTAAGGGTATCAGACATTAAGAGTACAAGAGGAATTCCATTGTTAAATGCAGAGCAAAGAGCACAAAAGTGAAAGAATTACTTTAAAATAATGTTCAAATGTGTGTGAAATCTTATGGGAGCTAACTGCTAAGGTCATCAGTCCCTAAGCTTACACACTACTTAACCTAAATTATCCTAAGGACAAACAAACACACCCATGTCCGACGGACATGGACTGCAGCGCCCCTGACCACTTGGCTAATCCCACGCGGCAATTACTTCAATATGGCTTCTACAAAGAGAAGATTTGTGTGATAACGTAACAGAAGAAGAAATGGTAAGGAAGAAACATAAGATACACTATTAAAATCTGTCTAACAGAACTTTGAAAGACTTGAGATCAAATAAAGGAACAGAGATTGATAATATTCAATCGGATTTACTAATGTGTTTGGTGGAAGTGGCAAAAAATAACTATTGGGACTGGTATACGGGATCAACGGGAACAGAGACATACCATCAAATTTTCGGAAAAATATCACCAACAAAACCCTAAATATTCAGAGGATGATACGCGTAAAAAGTATCACACTATCAACTTAACCTCTAATGCATCCAAGTTAATGATAAAAATGATATTCATCACAACGGAAAAGAAAATTTAGGTGATGTTAGTTGATCAGTTTCGCTTCTGAAATGATAAAGGCACCTTAGGGGCAGATATGATGTTGCGCGTGTACTTTGTTCCTGACCAATCAGTTGTACTGCAAGTTGACCCTTCCTCTTACGGAATCGGTGGAGTGCTTTCGCACATAATTGAAGATAAAGACAGACCTATCGCTTTCGCATCAAAAGTGTTGTCCAAATCTCAGTGTAACTAACTTAGTAGCTTATGGACATCCTTACAGAACTGAAACGCCCGCTAGAGCAGCTGGACAGAACACGTGATTAGGAATGTGGAAAGGGCCAAATCAGTTTCGGGTCAGTTTCACCTTAAAATTGTAATTTATTGTAATTTAATAGCACATTTACAACCGAAGCGGCACATTATATATATATATATATATATATATATATATATATATATATATATATATATATATATATATATATATCACAGCTAGGCTGAAAGACTCAAGGCAAGGATGGATAGACAAACATAAACAAGATGCAGCACAATAGGACCACAATAAAGTTTTCAAGATTTTAAAGTAAATTACCATAACCTTTCAAAGGCAGAAGGCCACAATGTTTAAGCTTGAAAGGTAATTTTAAGAATAACGTTCCAAGATGCAATGTTTAAGCTTGAAACGTAATTTTAAGAATAACGTTCCTAGATGCAATGTTTAAGCTTGAAACGTATTTTTAAGAATAAGGTTCCACAATTAATATTCAAGAAATTTAAAAAAAAATGTAACCATAAACTTTAAGTTTCTAGTATATGAAACCGGACTAAAAGAAAAGACAACGGCAATAAACTTTCAGCAAATATCCACTTGCCGGAATCCTAACTTACATAAAATGCAGTAAAATCAAGATTTTTTAATCATTGGCTATGGTAGATTATAAAAAGACAATTAAACACCAGTGAGAAAGACAGTAAAGACAACAGCACGCACAGAAGACACTTAGCTGTGACAGGTGGTCAGCCCAACTACACTTGATCCGTCGGAACCCAACCAAGGGACAGCCACGGGCAGACGGACAAACGACTTCCTTGCCACCAATTGGTACACGAGAATTCGAACACAAAATGTTACGGGCGTGATTATCCACAAGGAAATATGTATATTTGTTAAGCTGTCAAAACTATACACCGTGTTGGACAGCGACAACAGGTAAGGAAAGGACACTGCGTGGAAGTACGTTAGTGGCCAGGGCAGGTAGCCGGAACACTAACGGCCACAAGGCAGAAAATTCCGCTGGTGCTCTTGAATTGTAGTCAACCAATATAGATAATTCCGCCGCGTGGCTGCTAAATTGCAGCAATACAAACACTCGGTGTTGCTCACAGGAAAACCTCTGCAACAGAGCACCACCGAAACGAACCACACAAGATGAATGGACGTGGTTTGGGTACTTAAAACACCACTCAACTTTGACGTCCTGGGTCGGTAAACCACGAAGCTCGTAGTGATTGGGGAGCTCCACACACGCTCCGACACTGCGCAGGGACCGCCAGAGGACCCAGCCGACTGCACGGCGTGGAGATAACTTCTCTGGTCCGCAGCAACCGACCGACTCTTCTCAGAATGCCGACAACATCTAAAATTGTCGTCAGTGGAAATAACGCGACCTACACACACAACCTGACAAACAATTACAAGAAGACCTGAGCGATACCCATCAGTAACTAAGCACGCCTGAAGACAAATCTGGAGTCGATGCACACACACACACACACACACACAGCCGCTCCCGAACTATCGGCGAGCCAATGCGCGTCGTCCGGTAGGACAACCGACCGTCGATCCACCAAGACCGTGGCCCTGCTGAAATGATGTTTGGTGTCAACGGTCGGGTGAGCCATGTCGACGCAGACCTCACTGCTGCTCCAACCTGACTGCGCTAGTGCCGCTTTGAAACTCCCCGACTGGCAGGGCCGGACTGCTTTCTTGTGTCGGTGTGTCCACCTACCGAGTGATAGTGAAGTTGTTTCCCCAGCGCGACGTAGCAACTCTGTCCTACGAAGAACTTTTGTCTGCTTTAGATCCCTATTTCAAGGAAACAGTAAATGTCGTTGCAAAAAGGTATACGTTCTTTCATACAAAACGTACGGCTGGTCAGACTAATAGGGAGTTGGTTGCGACATTGCAAGGACTTACTAGGGATTGTGAATTTCAGTGTGAATGTGGCCTCCCTTATTCAGATACTATGGTGCGTGATGCGATTGCACAGAACGTTTCTGATGTTCGCATACGGGAACAGATTTTGAAACTAGTTAATTCCTCCCTTCAACAAGTGATAGACATATTGGACAGGCAAGACACACCTGACTTTGCTCAGGACTCGTTTGAAACTTCGCCAGCAGTGTGTCACATTAACCGGCCCGCCGGGCCCGCTGCACGGGACGCTAGGCGGCCCTCGCGCCCGTCAGCGCAGTGGCAGCCTAGCTCGCAAACACATGCGCCGCGTAAGCAAGCTAATGCAGTGAAATCATGCCCGCGGTGTGCAACTAGACATTCGCGTGAAAATTGCCCGTCATGCCAAGCTATTTGCTTTTACTGTCATAAGAAAGGACATGTCCAAAGTGTTTGCCAGAAAAAGCTCAGATCAGACACTCACGACAATTCCAGGCCCTTTGCTTCGCGCCGGAATCGAACCAAGGAAACTCAGGCTCGTGAACCTTCGCCCATGGATATTCATGTAGTTCATTCCACCCCGTCCGGTGACAGTGTTCATTCCACAAAAAGTGTGCGTCGACGTCGACGGAAGTCCCGTCGCGTCGCACGTGATTCTGTCCCAGTGTCTGTTCCAGTTGCACAACACAGTCGCTTTTGTCGTCAGCAGGACAATAAACTTTTTGTAGACTTAGACTTTGCAGGCAAAGTGATACCATTCCAGCTCGATACCGGAGCTGCAGTTTCATTGCTCAATCACGACACGTACAACCAACTGGGCAAACCTCCGTTGCGTGTCGCAAATGTTCAGCTCAATAGTTACTCAGGCCAGAAAATACCAGTGTTAGGACAGTGCAGCCTTCTTGCAACATACAAGGGACAAACAAAACTTGTGTCATTTTACGTTCTTCGTTCTTTTACTGCAGTGAACTTGTTTGATTTAGATTTATTTCAGTTGTTTAATTTGTCTATAGTAAATCAGGTCCTATCAGTGAACCAGACTGAGCCTTCAGCCAGTGTTTCCAGTCTATGTGAAGAATTTGCAGACATTTTTGCACCGGGCCTTGGTTGTGTTAAGAACTATGAAGCACATTTGGAACTAAAAGCCAACGCGCAACCGAAATTTTTCAGTGCGCGCAATGTTCCCCACGCATTGCGTGATGAGGTCGCAAGAACATTGACCGATTTAGAATTTCAAGGTGTCATTGAACGTGTGCAGGCTTCTCTCTGGGCCTCACCCTTAGTAATTTTGCCAAAACCTTCCGGCAAATTCAGACTTTGTGTGGACTTCAAAGCAACTGTGAATCCACAACTAGTACCTGCTACTTTTCCTTTGCCCCGCCCGGAAGATCTTTTTGACAAACTGTGCCCGGGAACATATTTTTCAAAGTTGGACCTAGCAGATGCGTACTTGCAAATACCGGTGGACGAAGAATCCCAGCGCGTCTTGGTGGTAAACACGCATCTTGGTTTGTATCGCTTCAAAAGACTGCCATACGGGTGTGCGTCCGCACCTGCATTGTTTCAGCAATATTTACAAACTATTTGTGCGTCGGTCCCTACTGCTGCGAACTATCTGGACGATATAGTGATCTCCGGAAAGACAGAAGCCGAAAATTTGCAAAATCTCCGAACATTATTTCAGGTCTTGCGACAAAATGGTCTTCGCTTGAGGAAGGACAAATGTGTGTTTTTTGCTCGGGATTTACCCTACCTGGGCCATGTCCTCAATGCCCAAGGAATACATCCGAGTCCGGAGCACCTCCATGCCATACAGGATTTGCCGTCACCGCAGACCTTGAAACAGCTGCAAAGTGTGTTGGGGAAAATTAATTACTACCATAAATATGTTCCCCATGCCTCTTCCATTTCGGCTCCGCTTCATCGCTTACGCCGTAAAGGTGTTCCGTTCGTCTGGACGACGGAATGCAAACGCGCCTTTCGCCAGTTGAAACCCGCGTTGCTTTCACATACTTGCCTTACGCCATTCGTTCCCCGAAAACCCCTTTTGTTGATGGTAGATGCGTTGGATTTCGGGATCGGTGCTGTGCTTGCGCACAAAGATGGATCGCATGATCGCCCTATTGCCTTTGCGTCAAAATTGCTCTCATCTGCGCAAAGAAATTATTCACAGATAGAGAAAGCGGCTTTAGCTCTCGTGTTTGGTGTTACTAAGTTTCACGATTTCTTGTATGGTCGTCACTTTACCATCATCACGGACCACAAACCTTTGACGTCGCTTTTTCATCCGAACAAGCCGGTACCTCCGCGTACGGCGCAGAAATTCATTCGCTGGTCTCTTTTCCTCTCGCAGTACCGCTACGATATCTTGTATCGGTCCACTGCTAAGCACGGAAACGCTGATGCGTTGTCCCGTTTGCCTGTTGCCGAGGATAACGCATTCGATTCTTCCGAACTTGCTTGCATGTTCATTGATGCGGAAACCGATGACGTGGTCGAATCGTTTCCGATTGATTTTCGTCGTGTAGCTACGGCCACAGTTGCTGACCCTGTCCTTGCTCCCGTTTTGCGTTTTGTTGCTACGCAATGGCCCTTGTCCAAGTCACGGATCGAGGATCCGCTGGTTCACCGATTTTTTGCTCACAAGGAGAGGCTTTTTGTACGACGTGGTGTTTTGTTGTTGCGTTCTGATAATGATCAGTCCCGAGTCGTGGTCACACGTTCGTTACAGTCCTCTGTCTTATGGCTTCTTCACCACGGACATTGGGGTATAGTGCGTACGAAACAACTTGCTCGTCAGCACTGTACTTGGTTCGGAATCGATGCTGCGATTACGAATATGTGCTCCTCTTGCGTGGCGTGTGCCGAACAACAATCCGCACCGCCGCGGAAATTCTTTGCATGGCCGAAAGCCACTTCCCCTTGGCAACGCTAGCACATCGATTTTGCTGGTCCATTCTGGAATGCTCGTTGGTTGGTTGTGGTCGATGCTTTCAGTAAATTTCCGTTTGTTGTCCGGATGTCTTCAACGACGTCATCTGCCACCATCCAAGCGTTGTCCGCTATTTTTTGCATAGAAGGTCTTCCGCAGACTATTGTTTCCGACAATGGCCCACAATTCCTGTCCGCAGAATTTCAGTCCTTCTGCAAGGCCAATGGTATTCAACATCTGACGTCCGCGCCGTTTTCGCCTCAGTGAAACGGTGCCGCGGAACGATTGGTCCGGACTTTCAAGTCACAGATGTTGAAATTGAAAGAGTCGCATTCGCGGGAGGACGCATTATTGCTCTTTTTGTCCTCGTATCGCTCTCAGCCCCGCGATGGTCGCTCGCCGGCTGAGTTGCTCCATGGTCGTTCTCATCGAACCTTGATGTCTTTGCTGCATCCGCCGCATCCGGTTCCTGTGCAGCGGCAGACTCCTGCTTTTGCCCCTTGCGACGTTGTCTTCTATCGCACCTATCGCGGTTCACGGCGTTGGCTCGCAGGGCGCATTCTTCGCTGCCTCGGCCGTGCGATGTATTTGGTTTTGGGGGCCTCTGGTGAGGTGCGTCGGCATCTCAATCAGCTGCGCCTCTGTCGTCGCCCGGGTTCTGCCGCTCCCCGTCTGCTTTCAGCGACGGAGCCGTCAGGTCAGCACCCTGGGGACCCATCTACTGGTTCGCCTCATCCCCAGGTGTTACCGACGCTGCCTTCCATTTTGCCTCATGGCGTCGCACCGCCGCCGCAGCCGCCGCAGCCGCCTCCGGCGCCGCCCGCCGTGGACGCTTCGCTGCAGCCGCCACGCGCCTCCCTGGGTCACGCGCCGCCGATCGCTTCCCGTGACCAGCTGTCCTCCGCCATGGAACTCTTGCCCGCTCCGGACCAGATGTCGTCATCGCGCGTCGGATTCTCCGACCACATGGAGGTCGACCCTTCGGCCCCTCCTGTCTCTTTACGGGCGCATACACCGCATGTTGACGTGCACCCTGGACTAGGTTTTCAGGCGTTTCCTAGCTCCCCTCGGACCGAATGACCGGGTGCGGGTGGCACAGCCTCGCCTGTTGTTAGGCTCCCCACCTCATCGCATACGTCAACACAGGGTCCTCCCCACGGCGGGCGGAAGCCTTATCTCACGACCGTTCGCCGATTTGCGGGGGAGGAATGTGGTGTCACAGCCAGACACCACACGTGCTAGGTGGTAGCTTAAATCGGCCGCGGTCCCGTAGTACATGTCGGACCCGCGTGTCGCCACTGTGTGATCGCAAACCTAGCGCCACCACAAGGCAGGTCTCGAGAGACTGACTCGAACTCAGCCCAGTTGTACGGACGACAGAGCTAGCGACTAGACGTACGAAGCCTTTCTCTCTCATTAGCCGAGAGACGGAATAGCCTTCAGCTAAGTTAATGGCTACGAACTAGCAAGGCGCCATTAGCCTTACAGTTATTGTACTTAAAGTCTCCTTTGTGTGATGTACCACAATGAGTGATTAAAGATAAGTATTATACCAGCTACGTACTTTTCTTCATAGCATTAATTACGTATCCTGTTCCAGTACGTCACGCCCGTCTGCGTTAGTGTAGCGTGCCTTTTAAGCCACCTCTATCTACAAGGTGTTGGCCCAGCTGCCGACACATCACAACTGACTCGTATAGTAAGTTTCCTTTTGCTGTGCCAATGAACTATAAAACGTCACGTAGCGCAGTTCGGGTGTTGTGCTCTATTTTTTGGAAGAAACTGGAAATTTGTCTTAAGTTCCTATGGGACCAATATGCTGAGGTCATCGGTCCCTTCTTAATCAAACTTAAACTAACGTAAGTTGTGGACAACACTCACACCCATGCTCGAGGAAGGACTCAAAGCTCCGACGTGGGGAGCCGCGCGAACCGTGGCAAGGCACGCAGAAAGCTCGGCTACCCGGCGGGGCCTCTGTTTTTTGCGTCGAAGGTTTACCTGAAGTCATAGCGTTGATGAGAATGCTACCATGTTCATGATGATGTATCTAATGGCAACCATCTATTATGGCACTAGCAAGAAGAGTCATCATGTGTGACTTACTTCAGTTTTCATTACCAGTAGGTACTCCAACCAACGAGAGACAGTTGTTTCCGCTGTGCCCATAAAAGAGACACAGGAAACATACTTCTTTCACAAGCCTCGTAAGGTCATTCATTATGTTACAGACTAATGAGCCTAAACTTTATGACTAATTTAATTTTTGGAACTCAGTGTAGCAGCGATTATTCGTGAAATGCATTCGACTAACTGTTAGTAGGTTTACGGAGATAAGCAGTACCAAATGTCTATTCGCAGTTCACGTAATTTTCGTAAATTATTGTCCAGTGTTCTGCAGGCGCAGATGTGATGTGTCATTGCGTCCCAGATGTGTTCCAGCTGCTTAAGACCAGGAGAATGTGGTGTCTGGTACACCAAAGTGAGTTCACAGTCGTGCTTCTCAGACCACTGCACCACGATTCTGGCATTCTGGCACTGACAATCATCCAGCTGGAAGATGCCATCACCGTGGAGGAAAACGTGAGGCAAAAAGAGATGTAGGTGGCGCACAAAAGTCTCCAAGAAGTCCACAGCTGTCACAGTACTTTAGATTACTACCAAATGCCAGCCGCCGCTTAATAATCTCACACCAGTTGGCGTTTGTGACGGGGTACATGTTTCGAGTAGCCGACCGCTTGGATGACACCGCATGCGGACACGAACGTCGACCTGGTGTAACAACATACGAGTATGTGAGTTATCCGAGCAGGTGACACCTTTCCATAGGTCCACGGTCCAGTCTCGGTCATCCTCTGCCCATTACAATGGTAACTAGCGATGTCGCTGGGTCGACACCATGTCGCTTACTCGTATTTTCAGCGCCTTTCAACCACTACACATAGATCTCTGCCACGGCAGACCTCGAACAGCCGACTAGCTCCGGCATCTCTACAGCTGTTCGATCCCAGGCGCCGGCCGGTAACATTCTGTCCTTTGTCAAAGCAACTTACGTCAATGGACATCCATACTAGTGTTCCGTATCAACGTTGGGATGATTTCTTATTTGTTTCTGCTCCACTTATACACTTTCCTTGCCACGCCACGTGACCACATCGCCACCAGGTGGCAATGAATCTCGCTGTGGTCAGCGGTTATAATGTTTCCGCTCGTCAGTGTACGTCGTCATATTGTTTCCTCGCAACAGCAACCTTCAAAGCGTGCACGTTTGAATTTTATTACAATTATTTAATCCCCTTTCTAGTAAAACCATCTGAACGCCGGCTTTCGATTTGGTAATCGAGTACACACCCGCTCCTCTTACGGAGCTAGAGTTCCTTTAGGCAGTATCGGGTCACGATCTTTGCATTTGAAGAGCTTTCTCGACGTCGAGCAATCCGCTAAGGCTTCCTTCACAGCGCCATCCCAACTTACAGCTCGGTGCCTGCAGCTTTGTAGCGACCAGAATTTTCCGTCCGGCATGCTGCAAGTTTTCCCGCGGGCACAAGAGCGAACGTTTGCCCGTGCTTGCTACCTGCCGTCGCTACTTCTCCATTCTCTCTGTTCCACGTTTGTGAAAGTCATTCTTCTGAGAATTGTATAGTTAAAGCTTTCAGTTCCAACTGCTACATGTTTCCGCTCGTACATACGAGGGCTATTAGGAAATTAACGAACGATAGGTCCCGAAATGGAAACCAGAGTGAAAATCAAAACAGTTTTATTTGCAACAGTTAGCTACAACTTCCAGCTACTTATCTCGACAGTCGCCTATCCGACTTAGACGTTTGTCGTAGCGTTGTACAATCTTTCCAATACCCTCATTATAGAAGGCAGCCGCCAGTGCTTTCCACCAATTCTCTACGCTTGTCTATTGCTCGTTGTTTATGCCAAAATACACAACGTAAAATATACAAGCAAAATATTCATAGACAGTGGTTCATGTGAGCAGAGATGAAACTCATAGGGAGACAAATTACTGGCTGTATTGTGGGCAATCAAACATTTCCAACTGAAAGTGATTGAGGAACATCTTCATTGCTGCTGCAGAATGCGGCTGGGAATTGTCTTGAAGAAGAAAATGCACGACGGTTATGTAATGTTGGCTGCATAGCTTCAGGCGAAATTTCTCACCAGGCCATCGTACTTCGTGGGAGACACTATTGTTCTAGGTATCTGTATGTGCTCCCTGTGTGCCCAGAACTAAGAAGAATGACTTAATGGGATCGACGGGCATACTAGAGACACTGCCCAACACACCTGTGCATAACGTCATCGGATTTTCACTGTGGTTTCCATTTCGCGACCGATCGTTCCTTACTTTCCGAATAGCCCTCGATACAGCTCTTTCACAGCTGCTGCTGTTCGTAATAAACTTCAGTATGGTTACAAAAAATGTTTCTGAATAACATCAGCAGAGCAGTGAAAAGTCATGAACTTTCTGA